>NC_090729.1:54073598-54083598 GCF_036898095.1 Palaemon carinicauda
CCTTGAAGGTGAACTGCCGACAGGTACCACTTCTTCTTTTCCGCCAATCGGAAAATGGCTAACATCACTTGGTTGAGAGGTGGTGACCTCGACCCTTGTCGATTCAAGCATCTCACAACCACCTCGCTGTCCATCACCAATCTTATGTGGATCGAGTGACGCGGGGAGATTTTCTTTAAGGTAAGGAGCACTGCCATAGCTTCTAGAAAGTTTATATGAAAGGTCCTGAATAGCTTGGACCAAGTCCCCTGGAATTTTTTCCGATGAGAGTGACCTCCCCATCCCTCCTTTGAGGCGTCTGAGTGAATCGTCATCGACGGGGGAGGTGGCTGAAGAAGAACCGACTTCTTTTGATGTCTGGCTTGGGACCAAGGTCTGAGAAGAGTACGTAGCCGAGGCGGCACTGGTCTTCTCAGGTCTCTTCGCGCGTTTGATGCATACCTTCTCCAAACTCCGGTTGCATCCTTTAGCTGTGCTCTTAGCACTGGGTCTGTCACTGAAGCAAACTGGAAAGAGCCTAGTACCCTCTCCTGTTCGCGTCTCGATATCCTTTCGGAATCTAGAAGTCTCTTGACAGAGCCCGCTATCTCCTTCCTTTTCTTCGTCGGGATGGAGAAACTGTGTGACAAAAGGTCCCGGTGGATTCCCAGTCACTGGAACTTTTGGGATGGAGAAAGTCGAGACTTTTTTCTGTTGATCTTGAAGCCTAGGTACTCTAGGAACTGGATCACCTGACTGGAAGCTTGCAAGCATTCGGTCTCGGATGCTGCCCACACCAGCCAGTCGTCCAGGTAGGCTACTACCTGAATTCCCTTTAGGCGTAATTGTTTGAGAGCTGCGCTCGCAAGCTTCGTGAAAATCCTTGCGGCTATGTTTAGCCCGAATGGCATGGCTCTGAAGGCGTACAGTCTCCGTTGTAGCCTGAACCCTAGTTAGGGGGAGAGTCGACGGCTGATTGGAATGTGCCAATAGGCGTCTGACAAGTCTATAGAGACTGAGTATGCCCTCTTGGGCAGTAAGTCCTTATGTGTTGCAGTGTTAGCATCTTGAATTTGCAATTCACTATGAACTTGTTGAGTGGCGAGAAGTCCAGAATGACTCTGAGCTTTTCCGAGTCTTTCTTGGGAACACAAAACGGCCTCCCTTGGAATTTGATGGACTTCACCTTTCGGATCACCTTTTTCTCCAACAGTTCTTGAACGTACTCCTCCAAAACGGGGGTGGAGTGTTGGAAAAACCGAAGGCACGGGGGTGGAGTGCTGTACCAGCTCCAGCCCAGTCCATTCTTGAGTAGGCTTTGGGCCCAGGGATCGAAGGTCCAGCGATCCCAAAATTTCATCAGTCTCCCTCCTACCGGTATTGTTTCACTTGGACTGCCGTCCTGAGGTCTTGCCTCCCTGACCACGACCACCTCTGAATCCCCTTCCCCTTGAGGGGCGCCTACACGAGCCTCTGGCTGCTCCTCTAGGTTTTGCACGAAAGGAAGAAGACTGTCCTTCGAACGTTGGGGTGAATGTGGTTGACTGACCTGGCACAGCCTGGGGTACCCACTGAAAAGTAGTCGGGGTTTGTGCCACCATCTGGGGCACTGGAGGCAATGGCAATTGCAGTTGCTGTTGCTGTCTATAAGGCTTGGCTGGCCGAGACGGTAGCCTAGTCCTCATATTCTTCCTCTTTGGTTGAGGACCCTCATCCGGGGAAGATTTTCTTTTGATAGCCAGGCCCCACTTCTGGAGAAGGTTTCTATTCTCCACGGCGGCCTTATCAACAACCTCTTTGACCACATCGGTAGGGAAAAGGTCTTTTCCCCAAATGTTGGAGGAGATTAACTTCCTTGGCTCGTGTCTCACCGAAGCCCCGGTGAACACGAACTCCCTGCAAGCTCTCCTTGCCTTGACGAAGCCATAAAGGTCCTTCGTCACTGTGGCTAGGTGAGACTTAGCCACTACCATGAACATTTCATGGACCTTGGGGTAACTTGCCATTGTCTCAAGAGTAGTCTGATGAGACATTGAGGCAGCCAGTCTTTTTTTTGTCTCGAACTCTCTTCGTAAAAGAGAGTCGGACAGCTTGGGGAGGTCCTCGCCGAATTGCCGTCCGGCAATATCAGCCTCCAACTTTCCCACTGAGAATGTCAGATGGACATCCTTCCAGTCTTTGTGGTCCATAGGCAGGGCCAGCGACAAGGGTTTACACTCCTCCAGGGAGGGGCAAGGCTTGCCGGCCTCGACTGTCTTTAGGACAGCCGCAAACCCTTTCTGTAAAAAGGGGAAGGCTCTATCAGGAGAGGACACAAAAGAAGGGAGCTTCTTGCTCAATGCAGCTACCTTCGAGTTAGAGAAGCCCCTCTCTTTCATCGAGGATGAAAGTAGGGCTTGAGCCTTAGCGTGGTCCATAATAATGACCTCCTTCGGCTCTGTCTCCTCCCTTGAAGCTGGTTCTTTTCTCAGCCGGACATAGCAGTCCGGATATGATGCCTTGCTGGGCCAGAATTCTACCTCCTCTAGGGGAACTGAACCCAGCTTATCCGAGATGACGATCTTTCCAGTCGTCATCGGCATGTGCTCAGCATACCTCCATGGGTTAGCATCTGAGCATATGGGAAGGTCTTTCACATTGAGCCTTTTCCGGGGCCCATGTGATTCTGCCAGGGACTGCATACGCAGTTCCATTGCAGCCGCCTTCTCCTGATTCTCCTTCTGCATTTGTTGGATCATTCCAACAATCGAAGAGAGGGCCTGTCCCAGTTCTACTGGGAGACCAGCCGATGTTGAGGGGATAGGCTCCGGCATCTGAACCGGAGTAGCCGACACCTCGTCGACCTCATCCTCTACGACATCCGGGGTTTGAACTTCATCCTGACCTTCTGCCAGGAGGTCTTCTTCCAAACGTTCGTCCAGGTCAGACATCCTGTCATCCAACTGGATGTCTTGCATCGCGACTGTGACTTCCACGTCCACCTGGACTTGATCTTGAGGGATCTCCTCTTGAGGCTGGGGAATCACTGCATCAGCTGATGCCTGGGGAAAAAGATACGCCCTCATCTTCTCACTTGGAAGATAAGGGCCAGAGGTGTTCTTCTTGAAGCCCCTTACCCAAGTACGAAGCTTTTCCCTTGCTATATCCCTTGATTCCGCCGTTCTGGGGGAATCAAAAGCCTCAGTAATCAGGTTAGTGCATACAGTACATACCTGAGGGTCCCAATACTGGAGATCATCCTTGGAGACAGCGCATGCTGCGTGTCTCCTTCAACACTCATGTCCGCAGAGGTTCTTGCTGCGGACATTGCAGAAAACATTTCCGCACTTCGGAGGGTCCTCCTGTAAAGAGAAGAAATTTCCATGAGTATCAAGTGAACTATGTATCACTGGATATGCATAGTATAGCATAACAATTCATAAAGGAAAGACACACACTTGTGTTTCCCTCACAACCCATTGTTGCAGCCTTCCAGATAATAAAATCAAAATGGTTTATCTCTTCTAGAGTAACCAATGCAAGGTTTCCAGAGGAAACAGGTGGAGCTCACACCAAAACAATGATTTTAAAATCCTGGATAATAGACAGGGAAGAACTCAGCTTCCTATCTGAGGGCAACAGCAAAGGGATGTGCAAGAAAACATAATAGTGTTAGAAGATACAGTGCTGTACCAAAACCTTTACTATAGTTTTCTTCTTACTGTATATGCTATACAGAAGAATACTAGTACAGTATAGGGGGATGTGTGCCGGCCTGCCTTTGCCGGCCGGCACACACCACAACTAGCTTTAAAGTATACTACTTAACAGCTATAGGGCGGCAGCACTCTGGTTCAAATGCCTGTGCCGGTCGGCAGCAACTGCCGGCCGGTAACAGCCAGTGTTGGCCGGCAATGGCTGCCGGCCAGCAACTACACAAGGTAGTACCCAGCTGCCGGCCACACTCTTGGTGACCGGCAGACAAGGATTGACATAAGCCGGCCGGCAAAGGTACAAGACCGATGCCAGCCGGCAGCAAAAGAACCAGAGGACTACACCTGCCCGGCTGCCGGCCTCATAGGCCGGCAGCCGGGACAGGTACAGCACTAGAAGAAAAATAGAATGGATGCCGGGATAAGAGTGTACACAACCTCCAAGCCCGGCAACCGAAAGAGTGCATATAAGGAAGGGGAGAAACTAATTCAGGCTTCCTTGACCAATGCCGTCCGGCTCTGCCGGCAGGCATGGATGAGGGACCAAGAGAGGTCCGGGCAGCACTCGAAAACATAAGACCCTTGCCGCCCAGCAGCTCTGCCGGCCGGCAAGGGGCTGAGTCAATTCCACATCCCAACCTATACTAGGTCCAGAAGTAGAATGACGTACAGTACAGTAAGACCCCTGCCGGCCAGCTCTGCCGGCCAGCAAGGGGCTGAGTCAATTCCACACCCTAACCTATACTAGGTCTAGATGTAGAACGACGTACAATACAGTAATGGCTAGGCCATTACGGAGATAGAGGGGGAAGGGACAAGAGGGTCCTGCCAACCTTGCTTTAGTGACAGATCACCCGCAGCCAAGAAACTTATCTTAGCCTAAGGGAGATCTAAGGGGAAAGGCCAGCAATACTTGCCAGCTTCCAGAGCACCAAAGCAAGGAAGGCGTTGCTACTCCCAAGGGAAGAACTTATCCTCCCCCGAGAACAGCAACAGGACTAGTCTGGTAGATCACAAAAGAAGGAATCATAACTACAGAAACCTTCGGTAGTGACCTAAGGGAGCTAAGCTCCCTTTGTATGTGTTAGGTCAGCGAGGGGGACTAAGCCCCAAGCCAGACAACACAGACTCAGACTAAAAACTCTGTTGTTCTGTCCCTCTTGAACCATAACTACAGGACTTATAACTGGTTTTAAGAAGCCAATAATGTTGAAACGTGATGCCATCCCTAGGGCCAGGGGAATGGCGGTGTATATTAGGACCGAGTACCCTGCTTCTCAAAAGTCCTGCTATCAATGTGGATGTCATGAGATTCAGGTAATAAAAGTTTGTGGCAGGCATAACAACTTTTATTTATGTTCGATCTACCGGAATCCAGACATGGATGATTCTATCTTCGATTGTCTTCTTACCATTATGGCTAAGATACAAGAAGATGATAGAAAGGCTTCTTTTGTCTTTGTTGGTGATTTTAATGCTCACCATAGGGAATGGTTAAGTTCTATCTCTCCTACCGATCGCCATGGCTTAAGAGCTTTAGACTTTGCCTCTGAATCAGGCTGTGAGCAAATCATAAATGAAGCTACTCACAGGTCTGGTAATTGCTTGGACCTCGTATACACTGACTCTCCTGGCGTTATAACTGGTAAGGTTGGTTCTCCAGTCGGGACATCTGATCATGCCTTGATTTCATTATTAGTGAAGACTGAGCAGCCTGTCCCTGATATATCATATTCTTGTAAAATTTATATGAAATCCCAAGCAGACTGGAATGGGATTTTACATGATCTTTTGTGCTTGAATTGGTCACAATTATATAATAGTGTAGATCCTGTTGTCCCTTTGAATGAGAATCTAGTCAACATAATTGATAGGCGTATCCCTTCTCGTGTGCTAAGGTACCGAGTGAAGGACAAACCGTGGTTCAATGATGATTGTAGACGTGCCTTTTTGGAGAAGCAGGAGGCCTATCAACTTTGGAAGGGTAACAGATCAGATTTGACCTGGAACAACTATACTCAGCTTCGAGCTTTTGCTCAGAGAGTTTATGCCTCAACTGAAAAGGAGTACAATTTAACCATAAAAGAAACACTTTCTGGTACAACTCAGGAACATAAATGGTGGTCTACCCTTAAATCTGCACTCTTTGGTGTAGATGCAACAGTTCCTCCTTTACTTAAACCAGATGGCTCAGTCACTCACTGTCCAAAGGAAAAGGCAACCTTTTTGGCTGATGTTTTTGACAGTAAACAGAGTAATGAAAAACTTGAACTTCCTCATTCCTGTTTTCCTGAGGCTAAACTAACTAGTTTAGCTTTTCGATCTCGTGAGATTAAAGCTCTGTTGATGGACCTTGATGCTTATGGAGGTGTAGACCCAAATGGTATTTTTCCTTTGTTTTTTATAAAGACAGCAGATTTCTTAGCTCCAAAGTTATCTGTTATTTTGCGCAAGTTAGCAAGAAGAGGAGCTTTTAGCACTAGTTGGAGAATTGGTAATGTTACTCCTCTATGTAAATGTGTTTGTGGTAGCTCAAGTCCCACTGATTACCGCCCAATTTCCATAACTCCCATATTATCTAAAGTTTTTGAACGTCTTCTGGCAAAACGTCTTAATAGGTTTGCTGAAGGTAATCATCTACTCCCTAGTTTGCAATTTGGTTTTCGTAAAGGCCTTGGAGCATGTGATGCCCTTCTTACAATCTCCAATGCTGTACAGAAATCCCTTGATTGTGGTCGGGAAGTTCGTATGATTGGCCTTGATTTTAGTGCTGCCTTTGACCGTGTTAATCATGAGGCCCTTGTTTTCAAACTGAAACAGTTGGGAGTGGGTGGGTCGTTTCTTAGCATTATTATTGATTTTTTAAGTAATAGATCTCAAAGAGTTGTTGTTGATGGGCACCATAGTGATTATAGGAATGTGATATCCGGTGTTCCACAGGGTAGTGTTCTTGGCCCATTACTTTTTATACTATATACACATGACATGTGGTTTGGCCTAGAAAACAAGCTTGTTGCATATGCAGATGATGCTACTCTCTTTGCATCAATTCCATCCCCTGAATGTAGATCTAGGGTTGGTGAATCCCTTAATAGAGATTTAGCTAGAATTAGTGCATGGTGCAAATTATGGGGTATGAAGTTGAATCCTAACAAAACTCAAAGTATGATTGTAAGTAGGTCAAGGACGGTGGTTCCTCAACATCCGGATCTCAGTATTGATAATGTTTCTTTAAATATGTATGACTCTTTCAAAATTTTAGGTGGGATTCTCGACAGTAAATTTACTTTTGAGAAACATATAAGGTCTGTGTCTTCTTCAATTTCACAAAAATAGGCTTATTGAGAAAGTCTTTCAAGATTTTCGGCGATCAATCTATTCTGAAGAAGTGTTTTAATTCTTTCATTCTACCTTGTTTTGAGTATTGTTCTCCTGTCTGGTCTTCAGCTGCTGATTCTCATCTTAATTTGTTGGACAGAAACTTACGGTCTATTAAATTTCTTATTCCTGATCTAGATATTAATCTCTGGCACCGTCGTTCAATTAGTTCATTATGCATGTTGCATAAGATTTTTCACAGCTCTGACCATCCTTTACATTCAGATTTCCCTGGACAATTCTATCCTGTTCGTAATACTAGGCAGGCAGTTAATTCTAATAGCCAGGCCTTCTCCATGACGAGGCTCAATACTACGCAGTACTCTAGAAGTTTTATTCCAGCTGTGACCAAGTTGTGGAATGATCTTCCTAATCGGGTGGTTGAATCAGTAGAACTACAAAAGTTCAAAGTTGGAGCAAATGCTTTTTTGTTGACCAGGCGGACATAGTCTTTTTATAGTTTATTTATGATATATTTGTTTTTGATGTTGTTGATAGTTTATTATATGACATGTCTGTTTTGACGTTGTTTCTTATTTTAGAATGATTTATTGTTAATTTGTTCTCTTCATTTATTTATTTCCTTATTTCCTTTCCTCACTGGGCTATTTTTCCCTGTTGGAGCCCCTGGGCTTATAGCATCTTGCTTTTCCAACTAGGGTTGTAGCTTGGATAGTAATAATAATAATAATAATAACAGGAAGGTACAGTAACACCCTAGTATAGTTTTATCGAAAATAAATTCGGAAAAAACCACTTAGGGATAAGCCCAAGGCTTAAACAGAGGGAAAGGGATTGCATACCTTCTCCGAAGAAAAGAAAGCAACCGGGGAGTATGATAAAGTATACTAAGGCTCCATAAGCAACTAGCCTAGGCACCAAGAGAATCGATTACCTAATTCACCGAAACTCACACGTATACAATCTTGGAAATATTCCACACAGTCTAAAATGTATAAAATATAGCCTAAAGCTTCAATAAAATTTTAATTACACTCGGAAAAACCAAAATCATGCATGAAGTACTAGGACCAAACGACTAGGCTACATGGCCTAGCGTAGGCCAGAATAGCGAATACTTCGCCAAAAAAATACTAAGCACGGAAGGAAATCCTATGTAATGCTAAATAGCTAAAATTTATTAAAGCAAAACAACCAGGAATGTCGCTCTGACTAACTAATTTATACCTAGCGAGCGACAGTGTCCAGGACACCTCTGGTAGGCTACGGCTCTTGTATCAAAGATTAATCCTATTAATCACTCAAAATTTAACCAAGAGCCTACATTTATACATAACAGACACTATACTCAACTTATCAGAGGCCAACGAAGACGGAGAAGCCATGAAAAGCCGAATAAATCCAAGATTTGCGAGAAAAACAGGAAAAAACACCGAGTTGTTAAGCTACGCAAAAAGGAATACAGATGGCGCCAGGATTGGCGCCAGGCACGCATACGAATCGGGGGATAGGGAAGCCTTGGGAGCGGCTCCCCTTTTTCTTTCCCGAATTCGTATCTCGTCAATCACCTCCTACGAGACGAAATCTCTGTCCAGGATGTAGATTGCCATGTGACGTGTCTAGAATACGTCCTCTGATATGTCGCGATATCCCTTTCACGAGGGATACTCGCTCCAGGAGTTAGAATTCTGGTACCTTAAGGTAAATTCTCTGGGAATATCGCCGTAGTTGTAATATACCCTAGGAAGCTACCCTATAGGAAATTCCATCAGGACGACATGGCTTCAGCCCAAATATATATATATATATATATATATATATATATATATATATATATATATATATATATATATATATATATATATATATATATATATATATGTGTGTGTGTGTGTGTGTGTGTGTGTGTGTGTTTGTGTGTGTGTAAGGCTTCCTCTCATTACATGTCAGCTGTTCTGTGGGATAATATTTTCCTTCTATATAATTCTTTTCATTTTCGTTCAATAAGTAAAATTATTTTTACTATGCCCTCTACTTGGATCATGTTTTAAGCAAAAATTATTTCAATTAAATACAATAAAGAAATATAAAGGTTAAAAATATATCTTTTTAACATTTCTATAAAAAAAAGAAATGACACGATACATATTTTTCATTAAAATGGAAGGAAACAAGTTAATATCTCAATTAAGATATTGATTCAGATACAAAAAAAAAAAAAAAAAAAAAAAAAAAAACATCGAAATACCTTTCATGACTCTTTTAAACAATCTAAAAAATTGCTTATCTTTTCATATGCATCATTTTTCTATCTATTTACAATTAGACATAGTGAAAGCTGCTTATAGTTTGGGATGGGCTTCGATACAAATATCATATACATCCAGATTTGCGTTGTTTTTTCAATACCAATGTATTGTTACTCTAATACCATTTCTGGGAACCCCCCCCCCCCCCCGTCACAATTTCTAAGAAAATCTAATTGGAATCCTCTAATATAACGCTCAATGCGTTGATATTTCTTATTACTCAGTCATACCTTGTGTTAATATAGACTTTCCAATCTCCTGTAATTCGCTATTTTCAAATAATTATTGGGAAAAGTTAATTAAAATTTGCATGGTAGGCAGTAATTCTCTTTTTTGGTAATATACAGTATATGAAAGCAACTGCATTACCCACAGCAATTACCGCAAGTAAGATTATTATTGCTGTTGTAGATCCTAAAAAAAAAGAAGAATAAAAAGATTATAGAGAAAGAAATGCAGTCGAGCAGCGACCAATCTCATTTTATTTCTGAATAAGATGTATTAACTGTAAATTGGTATAACATACGTTAGTTATCAATAACCAGAATTATATTGACTATAAGCTACGTGAGAGAGTAGGAAGCGCAATTCCTATTAGTAATATGGGGATAAAATTGAATGTTGATGCAATTCTTTTTACGATATCAAAAAAAAAAAAAAAAAAAGTTCTTAAAGATCGGC
>NC_090729.1:54093598-54123598 GCF_036898095.1 Palaemon carinicauda
GTCTTGAAGGGCGGCCGAGACTTCAGAATATACCGGATTCTGGGCAGTTGGTATCTCCACCTGAGGCTGAGGAATGACTGCATCAGCCGATGCTTTAGGGAAATTGTAGGCCCTCATCTTCTCATTTGGAAGATAGGGGCCTGAGGTGTTTTTCTGAAAACCCCTCACCCCGGTTCGTAACTTTTCCCTGGCAGCATCCCTTGACTCCGTCGACTTAGGAGTGTCAATTGCCTCGGTAATCAGGATAGAACATACTGTACAAACCTGAGGGTCCCAATACCGGAGATCACCTCTGGAGGCTGCTCATGCTGCGTGCCTCCTGCAAAACTGATGTCCACAGAAGTTCTTGCTTCGGACATTGCAGAACACACTCCCACACTTTGGATGGTCCTCCTGTAAAGAGAAGAAAAAATTCATGAGTATCAAGTGAAGACTTTTCACATATATTAGAACATGTAGCTCACACAATAAAGCTATAAAGGAAAGAAGGAAAGACACATACTTGTATTTCCTGTCCAGCTAATTGCTGTAACCTCCCAAGATATTAAAACTAAGGTTAATTCTAATTTAGAGTACCTTATGTAATTTCCTAAACATAAATTTAAGGTGTAGCTCACACCTTGAAATAAAGTTTTAATATACGGGATAGAATGAATACAGAAAGAACTCACTTTCTATATATTGTACGGTCTTAACAAAAGGCTGTACAAGACAACATTAAGTATGTTGGAAGAACTTTGGTGCTACAACAAACTCTGTACTGTAGTTTTATGAATGTTGTGTGTACTACACCACTAATATAGTAACTACTGTACATTGCATGCTGCTGTGCCGGCCAGCATGCGCCAGATCGTGCCGTCGTGCGCCGGAACATGCCGGCCGGCATTTACTCCTGTATAGTTCAAAGATATAATACCTTTAACTAATAGACGGCAGGTCACTGGTCCGCAAATGTGTGCCGGCCGGCAATGATTGCCGACCGGCAGCTGAAAACACTAACACACGGCTGCAGGCTGCTAATCGTAGTGGCCAGCAGATTTTGGGATGTGTTTCCACTGCCGGCAAGCAAAAGTAGCAATACTCATGTCTGCTGGCAGTGACTAAGAACCAGAGAACCTCCATCTGCCCGGCTGCCGGCTGTTAAGTCGGCCGCGTGGCTAGGGGTACAAAACATTTGTAAGAGAAACAGTATGGATGTAAGGTTATAAGGCGGCATTGCCATACGACCTTCCATCCAGAAAGAGTGAACATATGGAAGGGGAGAATGTAGCATTCAGGCTTCCAATAAATCCATAGCCTGCCGGACTCTACCGGCAGATATGGAAGGGAGACCAAGGGAGGTCTGGGGTTCACTCTGCAAAAGAAAAAGGGTCTCTGCCGGCCGGCACGTAATTGCCGGCTGGCAGAGAGCTGAGCCAGTCCTCCATCCTTGCCTACACTAGGTACGGAAGTAGGACTGCAGCCAAGAGATGCAATGGCTAGGCCATCACTAAGAAAGAGAGGGGGGGGGAGGGATAAGGGTCCTATAAACTTCGTTCTAGCAAGAGACACACCCCGCAGTTAGGAAAGCTCATCCTAACCTAGGGTTGTCTATTAGGGAGGAAGACTGGCAATACTTGCTATCCTCCTCCATACCAGAACAAAGTTAGGTGTAGTTATTTCGCCAGGCAATGGAGAAAAGTCATTCTCCAGCCCGAAAATAACAACACAGGACAGTCTGCTAGACCACTAGAGGAAGGGAACATCTCGAACAGAATCCTTCAGACGTGGAATAGGGAAGCAAAGCTTCCTGTGTCTGCACCTAACCTAGCAAAGGAAACTCATTCTCTATGCAAGGAAGACGCAGACCACAGACTAAAAACTCATATGTTCTGCCCCAACCCAAAAAACCAGCCACTCTGGTTATTAGGTCAGGACAGACATATCCTAGTATAGTTATACCTGAATATTATTCAGATAGAAGCGCTAGGATTAAGCCTAAGGCTTACACAGAGGGAGAGAGGTATTGAACTTAGTCTCCGGAGGAGAAAAGAACAATCGGGGAAGTGTGAAAGTATACTAAAGTACCATAGGCTACTAGCCTAGGTGCAGTGAGAATTGATTACCTAAATCACCGAAACTCTCTCGTATTCAATCTTGGAAAAGAAAATTCAACAATATCTTACATGTATAAAATATTTGCCTATAGCTTCAATAAAATAACACTCGGAAAAACTAATATCATGCATGAAAGTACCAGGGCCAGACGCCTAGGCTACTAAGCCTCGCGAAGGGCAAGATCGGTTACCTAAATCGCCGAACTAAAAACTAACGGCATCATATAAGAATTCCTAGAGGAACTAATTAGCTAGATTTATTAAAGCATAAAAACCGGGAACGTCGCTCTGGCTAACTAAATGACCCATATATAGCGAGCGACAGCATCCAGGATGCCTCAGGTAGGCAACAGCTCTTGTTTACGTTAATATCCCTTTGATTCAATTCAAAACGACAAGAGCTTACATTTATACAAAGTAAAGATAATACTCAACTTTCCAGAGGCAGAAGAGGCCGGAGATGGCATCATAATGTTGAATTATAACCAAAATTACAAGAGAACACAAGGGAAAACACCGAGTAGTAGAGCTACACGAAAAGGAATAAAGAGGGCGCTGCCGCCTTCATCAGATACACACTGGAAACAGAATAGGAGAGATTCATTATGAGCGGCTCTCTTTTCATTCTTGTTTCAGATTCTTGTCACTGAAACCCCTCGAAGCGTTAATACTGTTCGGGGTGAAGATAGCTATGTGACGTGTCAAGAATATGTCCTCTGATATTATGCGATATCTCTGTTAGATTTATTTAGTGTTATTCGCTCCAGGAGTTAGAATTCCGGATACCTTAAGGTAAAATTCTCTGGGAATATCACTGTAGTCAAATATACCCTAGGAAGCTACCCTTTAGGAACTTCCATCAGGACGACATGGCCTAACCCCAAAAATTTATATTTTTTCTTACTAGTCCAATTGTGAGTATTGTTATTGTAATTTAGAATGTCATGGTCATGAACACTTTTAATCTACAAACAATATTATTGAGTTGACACTTTTTTAAATCAACATGACCATCTGCACCATAGTTAATGAAGCTACGCAGGGTGGTGAAAGGTAAACCTTTCGTAGCAGGTGACTTCAGACACACTGCAGCAAGTCTTGTTATACACTCTACCTTCTCTTGCTATTGACCAGAGCCACGCGTGACTCCGAAAAGTTGTAGGCTGAAAATCCTCCCATAGACTACGCTTTTATTCCATTATAAGAGTTAATGAAGTTGAAATGTCTCATACATTTGTGAGTATAAATTCATCACTTTACCATAATAGCAATGTCCAGGGGAGGCGCATATTCCACAGAGGTGATTGCTGAACGAGGAAGAATTATCCCATTATAGAAAAGTGAATTGACAGTGGCAAACATTGCTCATCGAATTGAGAGAAGCACCAAAATGGGCAGGAAGAGGATCACCTGGTCGGAGGAGGAGGGCTCCGTGAAAACAAGGCCCCGAAGTGGAAGGCCACGTGCAAACTTGCCCAGGATAGATGCCCAAATTGTAGCAGCCTGTGAAATGCATCGTATGAGGACGTTGGTTCAGCATACTAGAAATCTGAGGTTAAACTGCCATCCCATGACCTTGAGACGAAGACTCAATGAAGCAGGTATTCGCTGTCATATCCCATCATGCAAGGGAATGCTCACACCTGCACATAAAGAATGTCGCCTTGGGTTTGCTTTGGAACACCTTCCGCATAACAAAAATTGTTGGAGAAATATAATCTTTACTGATGAGAAGGTGTTTCAGTCAGTGGCAGCCCGAGCTAGGCATTGTTGGCGGCGACCTAACACACGCTTTCAAGAGATTCACATTCATCACTTAGCGATAAGTGGTAGATGGATGGGGATGGATGTGGGGATATGGTCCTGGCGAACTTGTCAAGATCGATGGCCGCTTCACAGGAGAAAAGTACTTCGAAATCCTGGAGCAAGTGTTACTTCCAACAGTTCGGACAATGGCAGTTCCTTCTCCTAGTTTAATAAGTTGGTGCACGCTCAAAGTCCCATCCATAAGTGCCGCGTGGTGAGTAATTGGCTACAGGATCCTCCTGAAATTGAAGTTTTGGAGTCGCCATCGAAAGGATGCGATTTGAGCCCAATTGAACACCTTTGGGCTATGATGGTTCGAGAATGGGAAGTTGGGGAGCAGCATACCCGCCAGCCAATAGACACTAAAGCCAATGATCTGTGGGAGAATGTCCGTCCACGTCCGCTACTTTGTATGAATCTTGTAGATTTCAAACCCAATCCTCTGCGTGAAGTCATCGATGCAGATGGAGTTTGGACATCATACTGAAGTATTGTGTGTAAATACTAATAAAATATTAACAAAAAATATGATTTTTAGTAAGCTCCCTTTTACTTCACTACTAATTAGTACAAAAAGTTCAGAGCAAAAATAATTTAACGTTCTTCAATGAAAGAGATAATGTCAAAATCAAATTATTGATAAAAAGACAATCAACTTGGTGAATTGCTAAGGAATTGTCTAACACACTTTATGAAAACTATAAAGAGGTTTTAAGAATAACTTTTAGTCAAAGTTATCTTTAGCTTTTGTAAAGAAAAGATATTTCAAATATTACTAGAAGTTGTTTTTGTGAAATAGAAAGAGAGAATTCAAAGAATACGCTGATTATAAGAAAAGTAGGATACATGTTAAGTAATAAAGTAAGATATTAATAAAATTAACAGACCAGGAGAACAACACTTTCGACAAAATATCTGTTATCTAAAATAAGACCCATGAATTCTATCACTGTTTATATTTAATAAACAGTGATAGAATTAAATTAGTTTGAGTTGAAATGTGCACCCTAAGATGGGTTTTTTGGGCTTAGGCCATGTCGTGATGATGGAAGTTCCTTCGTTGGTAGCTTCCTAAGTTATATGTGACTACAGTGATATATCCCAGAGAATTTACCGAAGGTACCCAGAATTCTAACTCCTGGAGCGAGTATCCCTTAAATCTCTCTAAGGCATATCGCGTAAGGACGTATCTTGACACGTCTCATAGCTATTTACACCCCAAATAGCCTTTCGTTACGAGAGGGAATGTGGCAAGAAAAAATAGGAGAGTCTTAGAGAGGTAAACACTCGACTCTCCTAATGTACTGTAAAATAGTTCGGGCTTCCGCCGCTATGCGGCGCCACCAACCATTCTTTTGTTTGTAGCTTTTGGTGACAGCATTTATTAGTGTTATCTCGCTATTTTCGAGGAATTTCTTTGCTAATGATGGATTCTCCCGCTTCATCAGCATCTGGAAAGTTTAGTAATATCTTTAGATTGTGTAAATGTAGGCTCTTGCCAGTTTTTGATCTCGATTGATATCCTAATTAACGTAACAGGAGCCGTTGCCAGCCGGATGGTGTCATGGACGCGATCGTTTTTTTTTTCATTTAGTTAGCAAGAACGATATTCCCGGCATTATTGCTTTAATGACTTTAGATATCTAGAAGTATAGCTAGGAATTTTTATATTATGTCATTGTTGTTGTGTTTTTGGCCTTTGATAAGAGCCTCTCGGGTGCTAGGCTAGTAGCATAGGCACTTTCACACCTAATGCATGATATAACCTTCCTGGTAAAGTTTTATTGAAGCTTAGGCAATATTTTATACAATTAAGATATTACTATTTCTTTTTCCTCTTCCTTTTAGTATACTAGAGTTATGTAGAACGTTTCTCTAAGCTTTTAGCTTAATAGCTTTAGTGCTTTAGTATACTTTATATGTCCCCATTACTCTTGTATTGTCTTTAGGGGTAAGATAGACATCATTGCCCCTTTAAGTCAATACTATCTCTATCTCTACTTTATAAGAGTAATTCCCTTTCCCTCTGATTAGCCTAGGCTATTTTCAGTGAATTTGCTGTTCCCTACGGTTTGGTAAATTCTCGGGGGCGTTTCGTTTCTCTCTCCTTTTCTCTGAGCTGGCAACTGAGTAGCTTCTCAGCATTGAGTTTGGAGTTGAGGACGGGACATCAGAGTAAAGTCTGTGTTAGGCATCTAGCTACCTGGATTTATACCGGCAACTGAGTTAGCTTATCGGTATTCCAGTAGGGCTAGTTGCTGTTCAGGAGGCTAGCCTCCCTAGACCTTGGTGGTTATTGTTTCACAATTTCCGCCTTATGGTCTAGCAGACACTCCTGTATTAGGGGTTCTTAACTGGAAGATAGGTTTCTTCCCTGTTTTGATCCCTGGTACAAGATTCTGTTCTCTTAGAGTTCGTTTTCGGACGTTCTCTCATTGCCTAACCCAACCTGGGGAATTGAATTCCCCTATTTGAGGTTACTATGAGGACAGAATCCTTCAGGTTAGGTAAGGCCCTAGGGTATTACCTTTCTTATGGACTATTCATCCCTGCCCCGCTATCTCTTTCGTGTTGAATGATCCAACAACCTTATGGCCATGGTCCTACATATGCTCCTATGGATGTCTGTGGACCTGGCTTGAGTTTTTCTGTCCGTAGCTAGTACGCTGCTGGCAGATAACCTCATATCTTTGAGTGTACCTTAGAGTCCTCCCTTGGACTGCCTTCCATATGCCGTAAGATGGGATATGGTTGAGTCGAAGCCCAAATTTATTTCCCTCTTCCACTGGCACACTTTTACAAGATGTAGACGTATTAGTTGATCTTTGCCGTCTTCTATCCTCATCTTTTTCTCCTACTATCAATCATGGGCTACGTCAGCAGTTAATTCTGCCGCCAGTTTTGGTTGGCTAGGCTAACAGTTTGCTGTTAACCCTTTCCTCGGACATCGTAGACCGATGCCGCTGGTTAGGTCCTAGGTATGTCTGCCGGCAACTGAGTAGCTTGCCGGCAACTATCCTATGCCTTCCATCCAAATATTAAACATTATTTTGCAGGCGGTTGCTGGCAGGTCTGGTAGATACCAGTCTGCCGGCATATACCGGACTAGCCCAATATGCTGATTGCCGGCGGGTCGACTAGACGCTGGCCTGTTGGCATAAGCTAGCCTGCCCATCATGCCGACGTTGCCGGCGGGACCGGCTGTGTCGGCGAGGCCGGCAGCGTTGGCAGGGCCGGCATTGCCGGCGGGCCCGGCAGTGTCGGCGGGGCCGGCAGTGTCGGCGGGGCCGGCAGTGTCGGCGGGGCCGGCAGTGACGGCGGGGCCGGCAGTGTCGGCGGGGCCGGCAGTGTCGGCGGGGCCGGCAGTGTCGGCGGGGCCGGCAGTGTCGGCGGGGCCAGCAACACTGACAGCATACTGCCGCCGACAACTGCTGTACCCAGGAAAAATTATTATTATTTTTTTTTTCCAGCCTACAAGTGGTTCTTGTACAGCCATTTGTGAGACCATCATATAGAGAGATGATTCTCTTCTATAATAATGGTTATATCCATTTAATATTATCCACTATATTGAACATTTTAAGAGGATGTGTCAAGAAGACACTAAATATCTTAGATATTTCCTCTATTATTATTTAATTTTTTATGAATTTTTTAGTTCAATATGGGGGGGGGGGGTCATAGGAAATTGCTGATCGGGAAACACATGTGGGTGTCTTTCCTTCTATAGCTTACCCTATCCAAGCTGAATATTATAACTTGTTATGTTGAAATCAGAAGATTTCACAGAAAACTCATTTGCTTTTCTTTTATTTTCAGGAGGAGCATCCTGACTGCGGGAACAACTTTTGTAAGGTCCACAGCAAGGACTTTTACGGACATGGCGTGTGTAGGTCTCACGCCCACGGTTCCATCACCAAAGGGGCTCTCAAGTACTGGGACCCGAAGGTATGTACCGTGTGTGAGAAGTTGGTTAAGGAGGCTTTTGATGAACAAAAGTCTACCGAGTCTAGGGATGCAGCTAGGGCTGCACTGCGTAAATGGGTAAGAGGTTTTCAAAAGAACACCTCGGGCCCATACCTTCCTAATGCTAGGACGAGGGACTGTCTCTTTCCCGGAGCGCGTGATGACGCTAACATCCCCAGACGAAACATGCAATCCCTTTGGTGCAGATTCAGGTTCAGAAGCCTAAAGAACCTGATGTTGCGGATACTTTGGAAAGTATCCATTTAGACGACAATATGTCTGTCATCTCTGAGGAGACCGAGAAGAATCTCCTTGTAGAAGAGTTAGACCAGGAGGCAGTTGTCCCTCCTGCTAGTGATGTGGAGAACGTCGAAGTGGCTTCGGTTGCTTCGGCTGCGGTGGCTGAGCCAGCACCCTCAACATCTTCACAACCACCTCATCTGGAGACGATTACTAGTACTCTCCAGTCCTTAATGCCAATGGTTTATGACTAACAGAAGAAGTCTACGAGAAAGAGACCACTTTCCGGACAGAAATTGAGCAGTTAGTTTCTTCACGCCTAGCCCCGAAGAAGCTAAATGTTAAGGACCTTCCTGCATTCTCCGACGTTAACCCGTGGAGGTATGCGGAACATATGCCTATGTCAGCAGGCAGGATCTTCCCCTCAAAGAAACTGGGTTCCGTTCCAGTGGAGGAGATTGAGTTTTGGCCCAGCAGAGGGGTCTACCCGGACTGTTATGTCCGACTCAAAATAATGAACCGGTAGCCAAAGAATAGACGGAGCCCAAAGAAGTAATTGTCTTTGAGCTCGCTAAGGCACAAGCTATGCTTGCGTCAAACCTAAAAGAGAGAGCATTCACTAGCTCAAAGGTGCCGGCTTTGAGCAAGAAATACCCATCATTTATTGCTGACCCTCAACGTGGTTTTCCCTTTATGGATAAAGGGCTTAAAGCAGCCCTGAAGGCGACGAGGGCAGGAAAACCCTGTCCCCCGCTAGAAGAATGCAAGCCTTTCTCCCTTGCTTTCCCTTCAGATGATAAAGACTGGAAGGACGTTCATGTTACCTTCTCAGTCGGGAAGCTGGAAGCCGATATCGCTGGACATCAGTTCAACGAGGACCTCCCAAATCTGGCAGAGTTTCTCTTAAAAAGAGAACACAAGACTAAAGAACGCCTGGCTGCGTCTATGTCTCTCCAAACAGGGCTAGAAACAATGGCTAGCATTCCCGATACCCCAGACATGTATGTGGTCTTTACCAAGGCTCACTTGGCTACAGTAACTAAGGACCTGTACAACTTTGTCAGAGCCAGGACGGCTTGTAGAGAGTTCGTGTTTGCTTCCGCCTCCGTAAAACACGAACCCAAGAAGCTCATAGCTTCTAATATCTGAGGAAAAGACCTCTTCCCTGGTGATGTGGTCAAAGAGTTCGTAGATACAGCTGCCTCGGAGAACAAAAATCTGCTCTCCAAGTGGGGCTCATCCTCAAAGAGGAAATCTTCGGCTGAAGGAGGTCCCCAGCCGAAGAACAAGTCTAAACGACCTCGGTTGCCCTCTCAACCAAGACAGCAACGCCAACAGCTTCCTGTGGCCACGGTGTCCCACACAGTGGCACAACCTACCACCACCTTTCAACTGGTGCCCCAAACACTGGCGACACAGTTGCCAGTTTTCTTCCCAGCCTTTGAAAGGCTTTTAAGCCAAAGTCTCGAGGATCCTTTTGAGGTTCCTCTAGTCACCCCTTCAGAGGAAGAGGCTACAAGGGTGGACGTGGCCAAGGAGGTAAATCCTCCAACCAGCACTCAAAGTGAGATGCTGCCAGTAGGAGGGAGACTTCTTCATTTTCAGGATCGGTGGACCTTCAATCCTTGGGCCCACAGCCTGATCAAGATGGGACTAGGGTGGAGTTGGAACCCGACTCAACCAAGCTTTCCTCCTTTCTTCCAACCTTCAACCCCAGTTTTGGAAGAATATGTTCAAGAATTACTGGACAAGAAAGTAATACGGAAAGCGAAGTCCATCAAGTTTCAAGGAAGGCTATTCTGTGTTCTGAAAAAGGATTCGGAAAAGCTCAGAGTCATTCTGGACTTATCTCCACTCAACAAGTTCATTGTGAACTACAAGCTCAGAATGCTGACGCTTCAGCACATAAGGACCCTTCTGCCCAAAAGGCCATACACAGTCTCCATAGACATGACGGATGCGTACTGGTATGTACCAATCAACCGTCAGGTTTCCCCCTACTTAGGGTTCAAGCTCCAGGGAAGATATGTCTTCAGAGCCATGCCCTTCGGTTTGAACATCGCATCGAGAATATTTACTAAGCTTGCGAACGCAGTTACTCGACAACTATGCCTCAAGGGTGTTCAGGTAATGGCTTACCTGGACGTCTGGCTGGTGTGGGCAGCATGCAAGGAGGAATGCGTGCAAGCCTCCATAAAGGTGATCCAGTTCCTAGAGTATCTAGGGTTCAACATAAACTTGAAAAAGTCTTGGCTGTCTCCAGCTCAAAAGTTCCAGTGGCTGGGAGTTCACTGGGACTTACAGTCACATTGCTTCTCGTTGCCGATGGCAAAGAGAAAGGAGATATCAGGGGCCGTCAAAAATATTGTTCAATCCCGAAGAATATCAAGAAGTCAACAGGAGGGAGTGTTGGGATCTCTCCAGTTTGCCTCTTTGACAGACCCCCTTTAGAGAGCACGACTAAAAAGATGCATCAGGGATCTGGAGAAAATTCGCTTACAACGATCGATGAGATCTACTAAGACCACTACCAAGTCGTCTACGATCAATTCTCAAGCCATGGTCGTAAGTGAAGAGCTTAAGAGGAAAAGTACCCTTGCAACCACCCCCTCCTGCAGTCACCGTCTACACGGATGCCTCAAAGGAAGGATGAGGGGGTGGGTGGGTTATTCTCATCATCGAAAGGTAGAGGGAACTTGGTTGCCCCTCTTCAAGTCCTTCCACATCAATTACCTGGAAACCATGGCAGTGTTTGTTTCCTAGAAGAAACTGAAACTTCGCCACTCTATCCACATTCGTCTGGTTCTAGACAGCGAAGTGGTTATGAGATGCATAAATTGACATGGTTCGAGATCGCCTCAGCTAAATCATGTGATGCTAGCAATCTTTCATCTGTCCAAGAAGATGAAATGGCACTTATCAGCAATCCACCTTCAAGGATTCCACAATGTGACAGTGGACGCTCTATCCAGGTTCAGCCCGATAGAGTCCGAATGGTCCCTAGACGCAGAATCATTCTCGTTCATATTGAACAAAGTCCCGGGATTGCAAGTAGATCTCTTCGCAACGAGCGACAACAAGAAGTTGGCCCGGTACGTAGCACCGTATGAGGATCCTCTAGCGGAATGTCCCCGGATTGGAACAGGTGGTCCAGGATTTGCCTGTTCCCACCAACCAACCTTCTGTTGGAAGCACTCGACAAACTGAGATCCTTTCGGGGATGGGCAGTGATAGTGGCCCACAAGTGGCCAGGCAGTGTATGGTTTCCGTTGATAACAGAACTACGCCTGAAGCTGATCCCATTGCCGGAACTAATTCCGACTCAGCTAGTACAGAAATCGACTGTCTATGCTTCATCAGAGAAAACCCGGAACCTTCATCTCATGATTTTCTAACCCTAGCGGTCAAGAAAAGGTTCGGGATTTCGGCAGACAGTATTAACTTCTAAGAAGAGTGCAAGTCAAAGTCAACGAGAAGACAATACGAATCTTCCTGGAAGAAATGGGTGGCCTTTGTTAAGGCGAAGTAACCTTAGGAGATTTCTACAGATTTCTGCTTGTCCTTCTTCATCCATCTTCACAGAAAAGGACTAGCGGCTAATACGATTACGACATGCAAATCTGCATTGGCTAGACCGATTCTTTATGCCTTCCAAGTGGACTTTTCTAATGAAATCTTCAATAAGATTCCGAAAGCCTGTGCTAAACTTCGACCTGCAGCCCCTCCTAGGGCTATTTCATGGTCCTTGGATAAGGTGCTTCATCTGGCTTCGACCTTGAACAATGAAGATTGTTCGCTTAAAAGACTTGACTCAGAAAGTAGTATTTTTATTTGCACTAGCCTCAGGAGCCAGAGTTAGTGAAATAGTGGCCCTCTCGAGGGATGATGGCCACATACAGTTTACACCAAATGGTGAACTAAATCTCTTTCCGAATCCGACGTTTTTCGCCAAGAATGAGCTACCCACTAAGAGATGGGACCCTGGAGAATCTGCCTTCTGAAGGAAGAAGCATCTCTCTGTTCAGTGGAATGCTTAAAGGTCTATCTTCGTAGAACTTCAGACTTTAGGGGAGGCCAACCTTTTAGGGGAGAGACTTCTGGTTCAACATTATCTTTGAAACAGATAAGGGTGAAAATCACTTACATTATTCGCAGAGCGGATCCTGATAGTACACCCGCAGGTCATGATCCGAGAAAGGTTGCCTCGTCTCTCAATTTTTGCCAAACTATGTCGTTTGATAATCTACGTGCTTATACTGATTGGAAGTCCTCCAGAGTATTTTTTGAAGCACTATGCGAGGCAACTGCAAGAAATAAAACTTCATGTGGTGGCTGCAGGCTGTGTAATAAAGCCTGTAGTTTGATTACTGCGAAGGACAGTGCACTAATTGGGACTGTTAGTGAAGGGTGTACATGATAGACTTCGGTATATCATGATATTGAGTGTCGATATGGACATTATATACTGTCTTACTCAGCTAAGTGAACTTAAGCATAATATTTGACATGTGTGCCAGCATATTTATGCGTGATGTTTTTAGTAATAACATTTATTGAAATCTCCTATTTCTTAAAGTGGCAATGTTTCTCTGGTAGACGAAACCTATTGGTTTTGTTATTACCATTATGCTTTTTATGTCTATGTGTAGCATAAAATATATGATTTAATCATAACTTCTGTGTTTCTTGTTAATAAACTATGGAAGGAATCTTTGCATCTATCTTGCCGTAAGATTATTTGATTATATTCTGAGCATCCTTGATCCTCTTGAGATCTTGAGGGCCAAGATCCCTTGTTATGCAAACAGATAAGTTTGGTTGTACTATGTTTGTTACTGTATTATGATTCCTACGTGAACATAAACTTGTCTGATTGGCAGACTTGGGAGGTACAGTACTCTATTCAGTACCTGATACAAACTACTCTTTACGTATATATGACACAATATACTTGTGTTTGCTAAATTGTTCCTTGAACTCACAATCCTCGGGTTTTTTCCTAGACTCTAGACAGACTTTCCCTGTAGGGGGCAGGAAGAACTGGCAGAGGACGTGCTCAGTTAATTGATGTATTGCGGTAACATCAAGTGTCTTTGGTCCTTATGTCCAATTAGGAAATGGTCAACTCGAGATAACGGCACAATTAAATCCACAGATACATTATTGCTCTGGTAAACTTCCATCAGCACGACATGGCCTATGCCCAAAAAACGGATTTTGAGCGTAGCGAAAAATTTATTTTTGGGTGAAAGAGCCATGTCGTCCTGATGGACCCACCCTCCTTTGGTTAAAGGGTGTTTATCCCTCCCTATGGTACTGTATCTGTAATAAATACTTTAAAAGCTACGGAAGAATGGTTGGTGGCGCCGCATAGCGGCGGAAGCCGGAACTATTTTACAGTACATTAGGAGAGTCGAGTGTTTACCTCTTTAAGACTCTCCTATTTTTTCTTGCCACATTCCCTCTCGTTACGAAAGGCTATTTGGGGTGTAAATAGCTATGAGACGTGTCAAGATACGTCCTTACGCGATATCCCTTGGAGAGATTTAAGGGATACTCGCTCCAGGAGTTAGAATTCGGGGTACCTTCGGTTAATTCTCTGGGATATATCACTGTAGTCACATATAACTTAGGAAGCTACCAACGAAGGAACTTCCATCAGGACGACATAGCTCTTTCAACGAAAAATAGATTTTTCGCTACGCTCAAAATCCGTTATATACTAGTCAACCTAACTCGCAAAGGTTTCCACTAGTAGTTAGTAACCCTTCCCATATGACAAGAATGAGTCTGGGAATGGCAAAATCCCTTACCACTGACTTTCCATGATGGAAAAATTTAATTCCTACAATAGCATGTAAAATATCAATAAAAGCAGGTCGTTAACGCATTGTCATTAGTGTCATTAGCTTTTCATACAAGAGCTCTGGAAGAGTACTTTGTCACAAATTTCCGACAGCAAAGCATCGTAAAAATATGTCAAGCTTTTCTTGAAACTAAAGCCTAAAATACACGTTAAAAAAAACCGTCAAAAATTATCATCGAAATTTTGACGTGTAACTTTGATACAAAATTTTGATGCCTAATTGCCCACACACGTTTGGCGTTTTTTCCATCAAATTCAGTATCGTCAAAATCTTCGACATGGATGCATCAGTGGCCATAGCAGTAGTGTTAGCATTGGACTCTGATAAACCTCCTGGTAAACGTCGGAAATGGTCAAAAGACTAAAAAGTTTGATAAAAAAAATTTTTGGAGCCCACACACGCATAAAAAAATTGACGACTCGTCAAAAAATATTAAACGGACTTGATCAATCAAAATTTTACTTCAAATCTTTTTTGGACATCAAAAAGTCCTACGCACACTCAAATTTGCATCAAAATTTTGATGCAAAATTTTGACGCTTTTTGGGGAACGTTTATGGGCCCCTTAATAAGTATATCTGCTTTGCTAATGGCAGAGTGATGATATGAAAGTAGTAACATGAGGCTTGTTTTACGATGTTGTTAAAGTGGAACAGAAACTAAAAGCTACTCTCTCTCTCTCTCTCTCTCTCTCTCTCTCTCTCTCTCTCTCTCTCTCTCTCTCTCTCTCTCTCTTTTTCTCTCTCTCTCTCTGAACAAAGAATGGAAAAATGTGTTCGTAAGTGATAATATAGAGGTAAATACTGACATACTGTACAAAATACTGGAGATAATTGTTGAAAAATATGTACCGAAGAAAAAACAATGAACAACAGAAATGCATACCAAGAGACAGAAGGATCTTATTTCAGAAAATTAGAAAATTGTGGAAAAATCTTGCAAAAGAAAAAAATATATAGAAAATGATGGAAATGAAAAGTAAGTTAGAAAATGCAGAACAAAAGATTATACAATCGAAAGAAAATGAAAAAAAGCACTTAGAAGAAAGGACACTTCAAAAAAAAAAAAATACTTTATGCCTATGCAAAAGAGATGAATAAAGGGAGATTCGAAATAGGCCCTCTAAGAATTGAAGGACGGCTAACGAATAAAAAAAAGGATATATGCAACATATTAGCAGAAAAATGTAAGAGTGAGTTCACGCCAAGAATTGCGAATGGGAATAATGAAACGGAAATAAGAAAAGAAAATGTTGAATATCTAACGGATATAGATATCAATGAAGCAGATATTGTCAAGGTTATATGCGAAATTAAAAATGGATCGGCAGCCGGACCAGATGGAGTTCCACCGATTTTGTGAAAAAAAATGCACACACTATCCCGAAGCCGCTTGCGATACTGCTAAGACATAGTGTTGATATGAGCGAGATATATGTTAAACATAAATTAGCTTATATAACCCCTATTTTCAAAAGTGGATAAAAAATAGAGGTAAGCAATTTTAGATTTGTTAGTCGAACATCACGTACTATGAAAGTGTATGGGAGGGTAATAAAAAAGAAAATAATGAATCATTTGGTTAAAAATAATTTGTTTATTATAGGTCAACACGGTTTTGTGCCCGGAAAAGTACACAAACTCAACTGATAGCATACTATGAAAACATTTACAAAAATGTGATAAATGAAAAAGACACAGATGTGATCTATCTAGATTTTGCAAAAGCCTTTGACAAGGTAGACCATAATATATTAGAGAAAAAAATGAGAAAGCATAATGTTAAGGGAAAGATAGGAAAAGGGGTAAAAGAATTCCTGCAAAACAGAAAACAGATAGTGGTTGCAAATGACGAGAAATCAGATGAAGATCAGGAAATATCTGGCATGACACAAGGTACGGTATTAGCTGCACTGCTGTTTGTTATTATGATCTCAGACTAAGACTGTGATGTTAAAATCTCTGTAGTGAGAAGTTTCGCCAATGACAAAAGAATAAGTAGAGAAAAATATATGAATGGGCGGAGATAAATAGGATGGTATTTAACTCCGATAAATTTGAATAAATAAATTATGGAAACAGAGAAGGAATGTCATATGCATACAAGGGACCTAATAACGAGACAATCATAAACAAGGAAGCAATTAAAGACCTTGGTGTAATGTTGAGTAGGAATATGTTATGCAACGACCAAATATCAACACTGTTGGCTAAATGTAAAGCAAAAATGGGAATGTTATTCAGACACTTTAAAACAAGAAAAGCTGAACACATGATTATGCTTCACAAAACTCATGTACGTAGTGAACTCCAGTACTGCGATGTGATATGGTACCCACACTACCGCAAGGATATTGCACGAATAGAGAGTGTACAGAGGTCCTATACTGCTATAATAAAAGAAGTTAAGGACCTTGATTTCTGGGAAAGACTGCAATTTTGTAACATATGCAGTCTAGAAAGGAGAAGAGAACGCTACATGATAATACAAGCATGGAAGCAAATAGAAGGAATTACTGAAAACATCTTGGAGCTAAAAATATCAGAAAGAGCAAGCCGAGGTAGAGTAATATTGCCAAAAACTATACCAGGGTAACTAAGGAAGGCTCACGGGATATTAACCCACTAAGCACCAGCATCGATAATGCAGCGACTATTTAATGAGCAGCCAGCTCATCTGAGAAACATGTCAGGAGTGAGCGTAGATGTGTTTAAGAATAAGCTCGATAAATACCTAAGATGCATCCCAGACCATCCAAGACTGGAAGATGCAAAATTGACCGGAAGATGAATTAGCAACTCTCTGGTGGATATACGAGATGCCTCACACTGAGGGACCATGGGGAACCCGAACAGAATAAGGCAATAAAGGCTCTCTCTCTCTCTCTCTCTCTCTCTCTCTCTCTCTCTCTCTCTCTCTGTCATTATTTTGAATATTTTTCTCCTCATTACCATTTTTTATTATCTTTCAGCCTTTCTCTCTTGTTAATAAATATTAACTATGGTGAAAGTATCTTCAGATTCCACATTGACTTGATATATATCAAATAAAAAAAAAATGTTTTTTCAAGTGTCCGAAAACGGGCATTCAGTGTCATACCCCATATCACCCACCTTCGCTCAGAATGTTGGCCCAATTACACAATATGACAGATCTATGAATATTTGCATATGGAACTGCAGTATGTGGTTACTATATTGATAAGGCAAGTGAAATAATGAAAAAAGAAATTGCTGACTTGCTTTTACAAATGTTTATTTTGTTTTTACGATAGGCGACTTGCAGATTATAAAACACTTCCGTACACATTTAAGCCAAATTTTTTTGTAATGACCTTTGATTGGTCATGTCTGTTGATAAGATACGATAATATATGAGAATACCAATTCAAGATTTCACATACCGTAAACATAATTTTATTTTCATATTTACAGTATATAACATATTTTGTTAACTGCCCATTTTAAACGCAAACCCAGTAACGTCAAAAACAACAAAATCTTCTATCCCTTTCTAACGATATCAGATTATGAAGACTTTTTCCTCAATGCTTTAAAAAAATAAATACTTCCTATTCCTCTCTGCGGCCAGCGTCCTTGCGGTGTGCCATCTATTGTGTTTTCCATGACTTATTTGTTCAAAAGCGTCGGTGATTCATAGTGAGGCGATTCATGTTCCCACTCTGGAGGTCTAAGGGAACGAACTTTTGTTCATGATAGTTCCTTTAGTAGCTCAATGGGTGGCCGGTTCCTCGGCCAACCTACCACCTTTCAATGAAATATAATTCGATATCTTAGCTTATAGTGCATCAGGCAAGAAATAAGAAAAATAAAGAGCACCCGACCTAGAATTTATACATAATTCCATATCTCTGCCACCATGAGACTAGTTTTATTGATGTTGTTAATGCACATATATATTTTTTTCCATAATAATGTTTAGTCATAATTTCCGGTAAACTGTCGCCTTGAATCTAATCTTTGGATATGATTTGAATCGTCAAATAGTAATGAACATCCTTGTAGTCAAATCATGCCCAATTTCTAATATCAAGGTTTCTTAATTATGCTGGAAAATCCAAGATCATAAATGAACACTTAATCATCTCGAAACTATGAATTTTGTTATTTCAAACACCTAACATTATTCATATCACATTCGTTTAGTAATTACATGCAAAAGATTTTTTTTTTTTTATTAATAGTTGTTCTGTTAAAATGCGAGCGATTAAAAATATCGGATTTTTTCTCTGCTGCATTGAAAAGAACTTTTAATTATTATATACAAGCGATTTAAGATCTAAGAATGGCATAAAATATGAGAATTAATATATGGAAGTATACAAACATACTCAGATGAGGAAAAAAAACAAAAAAAAAGAAAAAAAAAACCACCCTTACATGACATGAGCAAAGAAAAACCTGAAATTAGAAACATTGATTTACATATGCATTATGAAAGATTGAAAAAATTTATGCTGATATCATCGTTATGAATTCTGAGAACCTAACATAAAGAATAAATGCATATTGTATAGAGAGAGAGAGAGAGAGAGAGAGAGAGAGAGAGAGAGAGAGAGAGAGAGAGAGAGAGAGAGAGAGACGTGTCTACTATTCATACCTCATCTGACATCGGTATAGGACCCTTGGGTAAATTTGATTCAGTTATAGATATCATCAAAATTTAATTGAATTCCTCACGAAGTTACCAGAGTATTTACATTATATGGGTAAAGCAAATAGGTATTGGGTAGTCATTGAATTCTTAAACTGAATTAACAATTGTCTGTTTTCTTTATCTTCGTTGTTTTATTTTGCGAGATTTTGGTCAATAACTATAAATTCTAAAAATATAATACTGTCTTGGCATACTAGAAGTTCCAGGAACCATTAAAATACTATTACCATGACATAATTTCACCGAATCTGAAGAAATTGATTGAATTGAATGATATGTTAGCGATGTTATAATGGTATTGAACCTTTATTCAATATTCATTTTCTTTGTTTTCATTGCTTTCATATCCTTTGTCTGGTGTTCTAGCCTAGCATATTATTGATGACATTTCTTTTAATAGCATGAATAGCAGTGATCTTTCACTGCCATATTCTAGTATCCCAAGTATTCTTACTAATCCCATTGTCTCTTTTTTCCACTCTATTTTCTCAGGAAAGGAAGTTTTAAATCTCGGATTCTTAAGTGAACTGTGTTATTAAACGCAAAACTAGATGAAAAACCTACAATCATGATGCGGATAAAAATAGATTGATATCAAGTAGTGGGATCGTAATGTTAGCAAACAGTAGGGGGGCAAATAAAAGTCCAGTAAATTTAGGGAATATTTAGGACTCTATGGAGAGAGAGAGAGAGAGAGAGAGAGAGAGAGAGAGAGAGAGAGAGAGAGAGAGAGAAGGGGGGGGGGTTAATCATTCTCTTGTCAGTAGCGACTCTTGATATTTATGAAATAAGAAAAAATGGGCTTTCATTATATCAATTTTTTTTCAATGTATTCTGTCTGGAATAGAGATTCACAATTTCACATTTTATTTCCCTCTTTTTATATCCATCAATAAATTATAGGGATGTTGTGGCCTGATTAGTAACGTCTCTGTCTGGTGTTTGCCACACTGGGGTTCGAGTCCCGCTCAGACTCGTTAGTGCCATTAGAGTCTGCAACCTTACCATCCTTCGAGCTAAGTTTGGGGGGTTTGGGGGCGCATATAGGTCTATCTGCCGAATCATCAGCAACCATTGCCATGCCCTCCCTGGTCCCAGTTTGGGTGGAGAGGAGGTTTGGGCACTGATCTTAAAATATATGGTGTCTCTCTACGGCACTGTCTTGATTGCTAGGGCAATGTCACTGTCCCTTGCCCCTGCCATTCATGAGCGACCTCTAAACCTTTAAACAATAGATGAAACCGTACGTCTTTATACTTATAAACTACTAATTTTGTTTTGAGCCTGAACAAAAGCAATCGATTTATGTTTATAAATGATGAGATACTGCGAACAAGCGAGGGCGTTAGTTTGATACCAGGGGGCCACTTAAAACCGGTTTTAGATTACCCCAGGAGGTAGCTTAAAACCGGTTTCAAGTTAACTCCCGGTAGCCTGAAACAGGATTCAAACTATCCGGGGGTAAGATTTGCAGGGAGTAATTTGAAACCGATACAACGGTGAGTACGAGAAATTCTATGCATTTGATGAATTTGATATCTGTAGTTCCAGCATATTTTTTTTGTTTTGTTTATCCTTATCACTTTATAAGCCATGAACGCTCAAAATTCAATCATTCGTTAAACAAATTGGATAAGGATGTTTTTTTATCTTTTTTTTTTTTTTTTTTTTTTTTGCATATGGTCTCGCATGCACCCCATTATTACGGCTATAATGTAGCCCCTGATTATATTTTATACATAAATGCTATTTTCAAAGACCATTCTAAGCCCTTCACGCTAGGCCAAATTAGATATATATACTAGGGGGAGGCAAGTACGGCAATATTAACGATATGAAATTTGACTTTAATTCAAAGGAAAGCACCAATGATAAATCAATAAACATATTTTGAGATTTAGAAGGCACTAGACGCATTTTTTAATGCATTGAAAAAAAATGCATTAATTTTTTTCGCTCTAAGCTTCATATCCCGAGAGAGTTGTTACATGGAGAAAAGTTTAACATCCCTATTTCTCCTGTGTTCTATAAAACTGAATTTTTGTTATTTTAACAACGGAGAATACTGTTTGAGGAAAACACTAAATATATATATAATTCTAGAAACTTAAAACACTCAAGGCGAGTATCTAATTTCTTAAATATATCTATTTTCTGAGATATCAGTGTTAAGGATTAATGTTAACATTTTCCTCACAAATGCTAGTAATCTTTTTCATTCCTCATATTCTTCTTGAGAAATCCCACTTAACAGTCTCGCCTCATATCTGCGGACTATTCTCAGGTAATACACATGGCAATATTTTCTATGAGTATAAGTTTTAGGTATCTTCTTGTGGCAGAAGAGGTAAAAACACGAGAGTGTATACGTATGACATTAAACAATTTCTCCACTTAATCCCAGTGCCCTGCAGCCACTATTCTGCCTCTGAAATATTCATCAGCACCCATTCAAAGTGAATTTGCATAAATTCAAGGTAAGTTAGCTCTAGTTACAGTACAAACCTCATTTATATTTTCTTCCTTTAAGAGTCTCTTACATCTTCATCTTATTTTACATGTTCTGGCGAGCCGCCAAATCTTTCCTTTAGAAATGTAATTTCTATTCGTGCTTGCTTTTTTATATTTGCACAGAAGCTCACCTGCACTTTTCTGTATTATGCCAAAATGTCCAGATTTATGTTTCGGTGCACTGTAATAGACGTTTAAAGTCTCGTTTACATGGTATTTTACTAATCGTTTCTCTCCTTTGTAGCGATGCTTATTCTAACATTTGTTTCCTCAGTCATTTTTTATTACTATTGTTCGTTTTTGCTTTTTTAATCAAGGTGTTTTCCTTTTTTATATCCATGATTATATTTAATTTCTAATATTGTGTTCCTAACCATAAAATATCAGCTATGTTTTTTCTTTCTATAACCGCCTACTATCAACAGGACTGCTCGTGTTGGAGATTAGATATGGCTACTTGACACCAGTTGAAATACCTGTCTGACAGTGTGTTTTCTGAGGACTGCCTGTTTTTGTGAAATTGAGTTATATATATATATATATATATATATATATATATATATATATATATATATATATATATATATATATATATATATGTATATATATATATATATATATATATATATATATATATATACCCATATATATATATATACCCATATATATATATATATATATATATATATATATATATATATATATATATATATATATATATATATATACCCATATATATATATATATATACCCATATATATATATATATATATATATATATATATATATATATATATATATATATATATATATATATATATATATATATTTGGGCTCAAGCCATGACATCCGGATGGAAGGTTCCTAATAGTAGCTTCCCAAGGGATGTATATACTACAGTGATATTCCCAAAGAATTGACCTTTAGGTCTCCAGAATTCTAACTCCTGGCGCGAATATGCTTAAAATATCTCAAGGATATCACAAAATGTCAGGGGATGTATTCTTGACACACACATAGCAATCTTCACCCAGAATAGTGTTTACGCTTCGAGGGGGAAAGTGTCAAAATTAGAAGGTGAGACGTTTCAAGGTTACCCTACTTCCCATACTACTATAGAGTATCTAGATGGCGCCATATCCAGGATGGCGGACATTCCTAATTTTGTAGCGAACTCGCACGGTGGTGTTCCCTGTTGATCTAGCTTTTTCGATCGATTTACAAGGATTATCATGCAATCTCCAGCTTCTTTCAACTCTGGAAAGTTGAGTATTTATTCTTTATAATGTGGTTATTTTAGCTCCTGTTTCACAGTGAAATTAGAGTAATTTATTGTGATTAGGAGCTAGGTCTGTTACCGGGGGCACCATGGGCGCTGTTGTTCGTTAGGCATGTGTTATTTAGTTAGTAGAACAACATTCCCGGTTGAAATAGCATTAATCAATTAATTATGAAAGCTATATAGGTAATTTATACTTGTAAAGATATTTATAATATGCATAATTTTCCTTTTTTTATGTCGATCATATAAGTCAGAGTTTCGGTGATTTAGGTAACCGATATCTCGTCTTGCCTAGGCGATATAGTATACTTTCAGACATTTCCCCGGTTACCCTCGTGCATTGTTTTATCAATTCAGGCGGAGATAGATATCGCCTAGAATTATTATATAAACTGATACTCGTCTCCAGTGGAGATTTAAGGGTAATCTCTCCTTCCCTTTGAGTGTAGCCTTAGGCTACAACCCTACTGGGTCGTGCCTTGAGTTTTCATTCAGGCATGACTAGCCTAAGATTCTCTGTCCTTTTCCTCAGCCGCAGATTGCAGGTTTTGGGATTCGGTCAAAACCTCAGAGTATTAATCGTGTGCCATAATGGCAGCACACTGGCTGAACTACAATATATAATTATATAGTAGTTGGTATTTTACAATATAGTATATACTGCAAACAGAAAACTATAGTATGATTATACGGTAGTTAATTTCTAACATATCTTAGGTACCCTTATGCGGGCTTCTGCTGAGACCGTTCCTATATTAAAAGAATAGAATTCCTTCAATACTCTGATTAGAAATCAGTCATCCTTACCCCACAGTGTTAAATAATAAAAAGGGGCAGTAGCATTGTACACTTTTTCTACCTCTAGGGATTAGAACCCTTTCGTTAGAGTTGCCTTGATAAAGGAATCTCTTTATATATAATACTGAGGGGAGGTAACAGCATTTGCTTGCAAGGGATAAAGAAGTATATGTCTCCCACTATCCCTTTCTAGCTTACTATCCTAAGCTATTTTAGTTAAAATATGACTTTTACATATTGCTTATCAGTGAGATAATCAATTGTATACTCATTCTGCTCTCCTTTCTTTACAGGAGGGACCTCATATGACATGAGATACAGTCTTCTGCAATATTAAGAGTAAGTACTTTTACTGTCATAATACATGCAGGTTTCATGCCCCCTGCAATATTATTTCCGAATCACTGCATTATTGGAACCCCTAAGTTTGCAATATATGTCGGAACTTAATGTCCGAGGGTTTCGATAATCCCAAGTCGATGGAGTCTATGGATGCAGCATGTAAGAAACTACGCAATTGGGTAAGAGGGTTCCAGAAAATCTCTCCGGGACGATACCTACCTAATGATAGGATGCGTAGCTTACTATTCCCGAAAGCCAGTAGGGAAATTGTGGTGTCCCAGGCACGTTACGCACCTCCCTGCGTCCAAATAGCCTTTGGGACGGAGGGCAGGAAGCCCCACGGGAAGAGGTGGACAATGTCGTGTCGGAATTGCTTCCGTCTGTGCCAGCTCTAGAGCCGTTAACCTCGACATCTTCACTTTCTACCCCTCTATTAGACAAAATGGACCAGTTACTGGCCCATATGAAGGGTCTATTGGAAAACATTCGCAAACAAGGGGAAAAGGAGGAAGTGAAATTCAAGATAGAGCTCTGTGAAGCTCCACTTGTCGTTCCCCAAGGGTCATACAAACGACCCAGAGACCAAGACCTTCCGACATGCTCCAAACCAATCTGTGGAGGTATACGGAGCCTATGCTGATTTAAGACGGCAAACTCTACATCTCAGAGAAGATGGGTGCTGTTCCTTTAGACAAAATCCAGTTTTGGCCAAGCTTTAAGGCATTCCCTAATAACTTCATTCGACTGAAGCATGAACCAACGTCAGGAAAAAAAAAAAGGAACCGAAGGAGGTCATGATTCACGACCATGATAAGGCATAGGCTATCTTGTCAAATAGCCTGAGAAAGGCAAGTTAATCCGTGTCAAAAGTGTTCACACCAAGTAACAGACACCCTACCTTTCTTGCTCCTACTTCAATATCATTCCCCTTTACGTGGAAGGAGTTTAAATCTGTTGCCAAGGGATTGGAGGCTGGCAAACCATGTCCTGCACTCGAGGAGTGCAAGCCTCTGTCACCAGCCTTTCCCATGCAGGAGAAGGATTGGAAGGAAGTCCACTTAACCTTTTCAGTAGGGAAACTAGACGCGTATGTCGCTGGACGACAGTTTAGCGAGAATCTCCCTATACTTTCTGAGTTTTTTTTGTGCAAGGAACAACAGACAAAGGAGAGACTTGCAGCCTCCCTATCCCTTCAGAACTGCATAGAGTTGCGTTCAGCCCATCAAAGTACTCCAGACATGCTCATGGTCTTGGCCAAAATACATATGGCCTCCTTAGTAAAAGACCTTTATGCCTTTATGAAAGCTAGGAGAGCCTGTAGGGAGTTTGTGTTCGCTGCTGCAACAGTGACACATGAAACCAGGAAGCTAATATCTTCCAACATCTGGGGTAAAGACCTCTTTTCAAACGAGGTAGTTAGAGAGGTGATTGAGAAAGCCACCACGGAGACTATGAGACTTCTCCAGAAGTGAGGCATCTTTTCAAAGAGAAAGTCTTCCACGGATGTGGGTCCCCAACCTAAAAGGAAGACGGAAAAGTCTAGAAATTTTCCTCGGGCTGTTCAACAACATCCCACAGTTTCGATGACCACGGTGCCACAGGCAGGGCAGTCGAAGATGTAAACCTTCTGATCAGTCGAAGCAAAGAGACGCTTCTGGTAGGAGGGAGGTTCCTTCAGGATCGCTGGACCTTCGATCCTTTTGTCCAAGGCCTAATCAAGATGGGACTACGATGGATTATAGACATGCTTCCACCATAATTTCCTCAACTCTTCCTAAACTCCAACCCCGTCCTGGAAGTGTATACCTTAGAGCTCTAGAGCATACAGGTGGTAAGGAAAGTATAGTCCATCGAATTCCAGGGAAGGCTGTTTGGTGTTCACAAGAAGGACTCGAGAAAACTCAGAGTCATTTTGGACTTGTTGCCATTCAAAAAGTTCAAATAAAACAGCAAGTTCAGAATGTTAATCCCTCTGAACATGAGGACCCTATTTCAAAAAGGGGTGTTCACATTCTTGTCAGACCTGAAAGATGCCTAATGGCAGCTTCCAGTCAGTCGCCCCCTCTTCTCCTACCTAGTATTAAAGTTACAAAGAATAACGTATGTCCCAGGAAAGATACTTGTCTGACTAAACACAGTCATAAGTATCTTCACGGATTTGGCGGACACAGTTACGCAAAAACCAAGCCTAGAAATGGTTCAGGTAACAAAGTACTTGGATGAAAGGCTGATGTTTGCAGCACCCGAAGTGGCTGGTCTATGAACATCCAAGGAAGAGATCCGATTCCTGGAACATCGGGGATGTAAGATCAGCTTCAAGAAATCTCGATTCTCTCCAGGTCAAAGGCTTCAATGGTTAAAAAAACATCGAAACCTGTGGTCACATTGGCTCTCCTTTCCCTTGGGGATGTAAAAGGAGATCGCAGCGTCAGTCAAGAAAGCATGGTAATCAGTCAGGATTCCAAGACGCTAACAGGGAAGAGTTCTGAACTCTCCAGTTCGCAATAGTAACAGACCCAGTGCTAAGAGAGCACAGCTGAAAGATGCGTTAAGAGTATGGAGAAGATACGCATCAAACGCTGGGAAGCATCTCATATAGTTTAGGTGATGTTAGCCATCCCTTGCCTAAAAGGATAGCACCTATCAGCAGTTCATGTACAATCGATCCGCAATGTGACAGCGGATGCTCTACTCGGGCTCAAGCCGATAGAGTTAAAATGGTCCACAGACGCAGACCTATTCTCTCCCAGATGGGAACAAGTCCCCGAGCTGCAGATCGACCTCTTCATCACGAGCGTGATCAAGAAACTACCTCAATATGTATCCCCATATGAGGATCCTCTAGAGGAGATAACAGACACCATGTCTCTAGTATGGAAGGGATGGACTCAGGAATTCCTGTTTATCCCATCCAATCTCCTGCTGAAGGTCCTCAACATGCTGAGATCCTTCCAGGGAGGAGTAGCTCTGGTGGCTCCCAAGTAGCTCAAGAGAAACCGGTTCCCTTTAGTGAAGGAATTGAGGCTGAGGCTGGCCTTAGTACTGAACCCAGTACTATCTCAGAGTGTTCAGAAGTTAATTGCCTTCGATTTATCAGAGAGCCCAAACCCTTCAATTCGGGATTTTCTTGCCCTAACAGTTAGGAAATAATTTGTGATCTAAGAAGGCAATATAGAATTCTTAGAAGAATACAAGTCTAAGTCAACTAGAAGAAAATATGAGTTATCTTGGAAAAAGTGGGAAGCTTTTGTAAAAGCAAAAGGACCGAAAGATATTTCAATGAACTTCTGTCTGTCCTTCTTTGTCCACCTTCATAATCAAAGACAGGCAGACAACACGATAACTACGTGCAAGTCAGCCTTGACTAGACCTCTTCTATATTCCTTTCAAGTGGATCTGGCGAATGAAATCTTTAATAAGATTTTGAAGGAATGCGCAAGGCTTATACCTGCAGCACTTCCGAAGCCCATCTCATGGTCTTTGGACAAAGTCCTACATTATGCCTCATCTGTGAACAATAAAGATTGTTCCCTCAAGGATCTAACCCAAAAGGTTATTTTTCTGTTTGCTATAGCCTCTGGGGCTAGAGTTAATGAAATAGTAGCCCTATATAGAAATGAGGGCCACATTCAGTTCACAGGAACGGGAGAACTGAATCTCTTTCCTGATCCAACCTTTCTCGCTAAGAACGAGCTACCCACTAGGGGGTGGGGTCCCTGGGAAATCTGCTCTCTGAAGGAAGATGTCTCTCTATGTCCTATAGAGTGCCTAAAGGTCTATATTTGTAGAACTTCAGACTTAAGGTTAGGACGGCTCTTTAAATGAGAAACCTCTGTATCAAACTTACCCCTAAAACAACTGAGGGCGAAGCTAACCTACTTTATTCGCAGAGCAGATCCTGACAGATCACCCGCAGGTCATGATCAGAGAAAAATTGCTTCATCACTGAACTTTTTTCAGTATATGGACTTGAGCATCTTCGCTCATATACTGGATGGAAATCATCCAGAATTTTCTACAAACACTATGCTAAGCAGGTTCCTGAACTGAAGCATTATGTGGTGGCAGCAGGTAGTGTATTAAAACCTGTTGTCTAATTACTGCGATAAAGTTAATTGATTGGAACTGTCAATTTAAGGGAGAAGGTATCAGCACTTTCGGTGTGATACCCTTTAAATGAGTGTTACCATGGTGACACTAAATCTATTCAAAATCTCAGGTGTGGAATTATACAGATAACACTTGTGCCGTGTGTACGTAGTACACAGTGTCGATAGGATACAACATTTACAGAAATTATAAAAGAAAATTTAATTAAAAATTTGTTTCTTCAGTCTTAGAGTGGCACTTATCCTTTTTTTCCCTTTCAAAAGCGAAAATAATTTCTTTATATGTCGCATGTATAATTCCTTTATCATGTTACATTGTTTCACTTGTTATTTCATTTAGTCATTTATTAGAAATAAATGTCTATTAGAATGTAATTACGCCCTAATTCACCCGGCAATTTGCATATTTAAGATGCCAGAGTTCTTTGACTTACTCATGTAAGTAAACCTCATATCATTGTGTGCTTACAAACAATGGATATAATGGACACTGATATTGTTCCGACAATATATACAAACCATGAGACCGTTTGTATACCTTGGGAATACTTATGTTTGTTCATACATTATATGCTAACCTTGAGACCCCTTTTCTACCATCTAGAATGACTCTTCCCTGTAGGGGGCAGGAAGCACTAACATTGTTTATGATTAGTGATAATGACGGATAACGGTAATGTCAATTGTCTCAAATGGTCCAGATGGCCATAGAAATATTGACCCAAGGTTAAGGCAATAATGAAAATCCACAAATACAATAATTCTCTGGTAAACTTCCATTAGGACGACATGGCTTGAGCCTAAAAAACCGACTCTGAGCGAAGCGAAAAATCTATTTTTGGGTGAGATAGCCATGTCGTCCTGATGGACTCACCGTCCTTTTCTATAGAAAAGGTCTTTGCAGAATCCCTCCCGAAACTACTGTATCTGTAGCACCACGCTCAACGCTACAAGGAATGTCCACCAACTTGGATATGGCGCCATCTTGATGCTCAATAGTAGTATGGGAAGTAGGGTAACCTTGATACGGCTACACTTCTAATTTTGCCACTTTGCCCCTCGAAGCGTAAACGCTATTTGGGGTGAAAATTGCTATGTGACATAGCAAGAATATGTCCCTTGATATTATGCGATATCCTTGACAGAAATTTTAAGCATATTTGCGCCAGGAGTTAGAATTCTGGAGACCAAAAAGTAAATTCTCTGGGAATATCACTGTAGTACATATATCCCTTAGGAAGCTACTATTATGAAACTTCCATTAGGACGAAATGGCTATATCACCCAAATATAGATTTTTTGCTTCACTCAAAATCTGTTATATACATACATACACACACATATATATATATATATATATATATATATATATATATATATATATATATATATATATATACATATATATATAAATTTATATATATACATATATATATATATATATATATATACATATATATATATATATATATATATATATATATATATATATATATATATATATATATATATATATATATATACATACATATATATATATATATATATATATATATATATATATATATATATATATATATATATATATGTATGTATATATATATTTATGTATTATATATATAAATATATATATACATATAAATATATATATATATATATATATATATATATATATATATATATATATATATATATATATATATATATATATATATATATATATATATATATATATATATATATATATATATATATATCCATCCATCCATATACCAAGGCACTTCCCCCAATTTTGGGGGGTAGCCGACACCAACAATGAAACAAAACAAAAAGCGGACCTCTACTCTCTATGTTCCTTCAGCCTAATCAGGGACTCAACCGAGTTCAGCTTGTACTGCTAGGGTGCCACAGCCCAACCTCCCACATTTCCACCACAGATTAAGCTTCATAATGCTGACTCCCCTACTGCTGCTACCTCCGCGGTCATCTAAGGCACCGGAGGAAGCAGCAGGGCCTACTGGAACTGCGTCACAATTGCTCGCCATTCATTCCTATTTCTAGCACGCTCTCTTGCCTCTCTCACATCTATCCCCCTATCACCCAGAGCTTTCTTCACACTATCCATCCACCCAAACCTTGGCCTTCCTCTTGTACTTCTCCCATCAACTCTTGCATTCATCACCTTCTTTAGCAGACAACCATTTTCCATTCTCTCAACATGGCCAAACCACCTCAACACATTCATATCCACTCTAGCCGCTAACTCATTTCTTACACCCGTTCTCTCCCTCACCACTTCGTTCCTA
>NC_090729.1:54141098-54146098 GCF_036898095.1 Palaemon carinicauda
CGGGAAAAGACAGTATATTCACGCCTTCCATATCTAGCCTGCCCACCTTTCCCAGTTTTTCAAGGGATAAATAATTAACAAAACTCACATAAAAACCTTTAACTTCATCCGGTAGTCAAACATGGAAGGGAGTTACTCATATGCAATCAGTTAAACGAACAACACTTAAGTTTAAATTGAGTTTTCATGCCAGTTTCATTGGATTTTTAGTGGCAGGATATCGGATGATGAATCTCTTATTAACTAATCTTTGATCTATGCATATGTGGAATTGAATGATAAGATATACGCAACTGTGCAAATATTAAGAAGAACTTCATAAGTTATGTTCATAATGTTGCTTGAAAAAGATTTTATATTACTGAGATTCTGCAAAGCATTTTATAATGATATACATACATACATACATATACCAGGACACTTCCCCCAATTTTGGGGGGTAGCCGACATCAACAAGTGAAACAAAACAAAAAGGGGACCTCTACTCTCTACGTTCCTCCCAGCCTGACAAGGGACTCAACCGAGTTCAGCTGGTACTGCTAGGGTGCCACAGCCCACCCTACCCCGTTATCCACCACAGATGAAGCTTCATAATGCTGAATCCCCTACTGCTGCTACCTCTGCGGTCATCTAAGGCACCGGAGGAAGCAGCAGGGCCTACCGGAACTGGGTCACAATCGCTCGCCATTCATTCCTATTTCTAGCACGCTCTCTTGCCTCTCTCACATCTATCCTCCTATCACCCAGATCTTTCTTCACTCCATCCATCCACCCAAACCTTGGCCTTCCTCTTGTACTTCTCCCATCAACTCTTGCATTCATCACCTTCTTTAGCAGACAGCCATTTTCCATTCTCTCAACATGGCCAAAACTCAACATATTCGTATCCACTCTAGCTGCAAACTCATTTCTTACACCCGTTCTCACCCTCACCACTTCGTTCCTAACCCTATCTACTCGAGATACACCAGCCATACTCCTTAGACACTTCATCTCAAACACATTCAATTTCTGTCTCTCCATCACTTTCATTCCCCACAACTCCAATCCATACATCACAGTTGATACAATCACTTTCTCATATAGAACTCTCTTCACATTCATGCCCAACCCTCTGTTTTTTACTACTCCCTTAACTACCCCCAACACTTTGCAACCTTCATTCACTCTCCGACGTACATCTGCTTCCACTCCACCATTTGCTTCAACAACAGACCCCAAGTACTTAAACTGATCCACCTTCTCAAGTAACTCTCCATTCAACATGACATTCAATCTTGCACCACCTTCCCTTCTCGTACATCTCATAACCTTACTCTTACCCACATTAACTCTCAACTTCCTTCTCTCACACACTCTTTCAAATTCTGTCACTAGTCGGTCAAGCTTCTCTTCTGTGTCTGCAACCAGTACAGTATCATACGCAAACAACAACTGATTTACCTCACATTTATGGTAATTCTCGTCTACCAGTTTTAATCCTAGTCCAAGCACTCAAGCATTCACCTCTCTCACCACTCCATCAACATACAAGTTAAACAACCACGGTGACATCACACATCCCTGTCTCAGCCCCACTCTCACTGGAAACCAATCACTCACTTCATTTCCTATTCTAACACATGCTTTTCTACCTTTGTAGAAACTTATCACTGCTTGCAACAACCTTCCACCAACTCCATATAACCTCATCACATTCCACATTGCTTCCCTATCAACTCTATCATACGCTTTCTCCAGATCCATAAACGCAACATACACCTCCTTACCTTTTGCTAAATATTTCTCGCATATCTGCCTAACTGTAAAAAATCTGATTCATACAACCCCTACCTCTTCTAAAACCACCCTGTACTTCTAAGATTGCATTCTCTGTTTTATCCTTAATCCTATTAATCATTACTCTACCATACACTTTTCCAACTACACTCAACCTCTTGAATTACAACACTCGTGCTCATATCCCTTACCCTTATATAGTGGTACAATACATGCACAAACCCAATCTACTGGTACCATTGACAACACAAAACACATATTAAACAATCTCACCAACCATTCAAGTACAGTCACACCCCCTTCCTTCAACATCTCAGCTGTCACACCATCCATACCAGATGCTTTTCCTACTCTCGTTTCATCTAGTGCTCTCCTCCCTTCCTCTATTGTAATCTCTTTCTCATTCTCATCTCCCATCACCGACACCTCAACACCTGCAGCAGCAATTATATCGGCCTCCCTATTATCCTCTACATTCAGTAAACTTTCAAAATATTCTGTCTACCTTTTCCTTGCCTCCTCTCCTTTTAACAACCTTCAATTTCCATCTTTCACTGTCTCTTCAATTCTTGAGCCAGCCTTCCTTACTCTCTTCATTTCTTTCCAAAACTTCTTCTTACTTCCTGCCACACACATCGCTTGCAATCCCAACAAATTTTTCTTTTACTAACTTCCACTCCTCCTCTATATTACCAGTTTCTCTTACTCTCACTTCGTCATATGCCATTTTCAACCTTTCCTGATATTTACTTTTTAACCCCGGTTTTATTAGCTCTTCAACCCTCACTAGCTCCCTTTTACATCCACCTACTCTAATCCCCCACTCTTTTGCTACAACTAATTTACCTTCCACCAAAAAAATTATCAGACATACTGTTAGCCATACCCCTAAACACGTGCACGTCTTCCAATCTTCCAAACATTCTTTTAGTTATCAACACATAATCCATTAAAGCCCTTTCTACTACTCTTCCATATACCACTCTTACCCATGTATACTTGTTTTTATAAGAGTGGCCAATGGAAGAGTAGTAGAAAGGGCTTTAATGATATAAAGGAATGAAATTCATTAATAAAGGATGCTAATGTTGATGACTAACAATTTAAAAAATATTTTTACTCTCTGCTTCGGATGGAATCGTAAAACTTCATATTACTTGATTAACTTCTATACATAGACCTGCCTGTTATGCTGTGATATTTTCTGACTACACGGAGGCTACAGATTAAATGCTAACGGTAGCAAAATACATATGAGCAAATCGAATAATTTGCACTCCATTCTAAAAGTAACGTGTAAACAGAATTTTGAGAACATTTCTAATATTTTTCTTCAATCAAATACTACTCATAGAACATAATCTCATACTTAATTGAGATAAAGACCAGCCAGTTTGTCCTATTTATTTTTTTCTTCGTAGTTTTTACAGGTTAATTTGTAGTAAACTCCCGATTCAGTATCCGTTTCGTTTTGGTAAACATTAATAAAGGTGCTTCCTATGGTCTTGGAATATGAAAAAAAAAAAAATAAAACTAAGGGGTTATCACTATCAAAATTCTTAGTTATATTTTGATACTTTCTATGTAAGGGAGTTTTAGGGCCGATTCTGTTATTGAAACATCTTTGATTTCTCAGGAAAGGATCTTGATAATATATTATGTGATTCTTTTTACTTTTTCTATGCCATGTTATAAGTCGGGTTGAATTCTTGGTTGAGTTGTTTACCAATGAATTCAAATTCTATATTTAAGTAGGATTGTGAACAAATTCTTAATTCTTTAAGGTAAAGATTACAAGCACAAGCTACTCCAATCTTTAAAGGAATTTTATGGTAACTGAAGAAGTAAATATCAGAGCTAGAAAAAGTTGATTTTCTATACACAGTTAAGAATTCCCTTATAACTAATATGTCTGAAAAGATAGTTTTCCATCTTCCTTTTTTTACCATTCAGTTTTTAATTTTATGCTAGCGACTAGAGAATTTAGATTGTTGCAGTAAACATTAAAATCTCTCCAGCTATTATTCCAAAACATAAAAATTTCAAATAACATAGCGCTACCAAACCTTGTTCGTAGCTTTAACAGTTGTTAAAGAATCAAAGCACTCGATGTATAGTTGCTAGAACTAAGGTTAACTGACTGTCCATTTTTTTTTTACCTAAAGAACTTAAAATGAAATGTTTCGGGATATGTGTGTGGAGAAAAAATCCCTTGAAATGGACGCAGAAAATCAACTAATCTTTTGGATATATTATAATGAAGGACGCTTGCTTGAAACTTTTGGGAACAAAGGTATGCCGTGATCATGGGTTTTGGGGAGCCCAGAGAAATATGGTGAATGAGGGTTAATATTTTGAACTTTTTCAAGAACTTAATATATTTATTTATTGTTGCCTTTTTTTTTCTTAGTGTCCCGAAATTTCTAAAAATAATGATTAATCATTTAGTTCATCTGTTTTTGATCCGCCGTAGCTCGCTCGGTTCGTAATTTAACATCATGTCACTACTCTGTTCTGGCCAGAGATACAGTATATGGATGTACTATACTACGCACCGAGTATTCGATGGTATCCTAATTTTCTAATAAGTGACTTAGTTTAATTTGTTTTTAACAATCGGACTATTGAACTGTCGGACTAAATCAAACCTTTATTTGGTAAAAATCAGTTTTTACATCACCCCAATCTCTCTCTCTCTCTCTCTCTCTCTCTCTCTCTCTCTCTCTCTCTCTCTCTCTCTCTCTCTCTCTCTCTCTCTTTCTTTTCCTTTGATATAATAATCATCGGATTATTTTTTTTCTTTTTATAAAGCGACAAAACTCTTTTACTGTTCAATGGAAATTGTGTTATTTGCACTGTACTAAAGGCCTTTAAATGTGCATTGAGGACGAGTATTCGATTTCCTAAATTAATTCTATACTATATTTTTCTATAAAGAGAAAATTCATGTAAAATTCCACGATGCACATTACCCATTATGGGAATTAAACAAACTGTGATGAATACCAGTCTTATGTATTCTGAACATGATTGTATTCACGATGCTATTGAATAAATGTTAAGTATTTCTCATTATGGTGCAAACTGAAGACTGCAATGGGCTTGGCATCTCATGAAAACCAAAACGAAGTTTTCGATTAACACCCATGAGTCGAGAGATTCTGTTTCCACGATAAACAACTATAATTTCATAAAAAAAAAATTGGAAGTACTTCTAAAGG
>NC_090729.1:54158598-54160935 GCF_036898095.1 Palaemon carinicauda
CCCTAGACCATACGTGGAGGTTTTGTATTATAATTCCTTCTTCCTTGGTCTATCAGACAGTCCTGTGCTGGTAGATCTTAGACCGAAGAAATGATTTCTTCCTTGCCTAAGATCTCTGGTACGAGATTCTGTTCTCTTGCAAGACTGTGTCCTGTGTGCCGCTTTCTCACTTGACTAACCCAACCTGGGGAAATGATTTCCCCTACTTGAGGTTACTTTATGAGATCAGAATCCTTTAAGTTAGGTAGTGCCTTCGGGTATTACCTACTTTATAGGACCCTTACCCCCCTCCCCTCTGTCTCTTTTGTGTTGGATGAGCCATCACCCTCCCTGGCCGTCATTCTACATATGACCCTATGGGTAATCTGAAGAATTGGCCTGAGGTTCCCTGTCTGCCACTGGCTGAGCCGGCTGCCGGCAGGTACCCTCATATTCATTAGAGTGTTCTTCAGTCCCTCCCTTGGACTGCCTTCCATAGCCCATATGGATGGGATATGGGTGAGTGGAAACCCGAATATAATTCCCCCTTTCACTTGAACCCTCATTCTTGATGTAGGCCGGCAAGGCTGAGCCTTTGCCTTCCTCCATCCTCTCTTTTTCTCTGCCTTTCCTTATACTGAGACGGCTGCCGGCAGCTAGTAGCTGCCGGCGGCCATGTGGGTTGTCTGTCGGCCGGCAGTTGCTCTGCCTCCACTTGCCATGGGTGGCGCTTATCGACAACCTAACGACAGTAGACATACTATGACCGGCTGCCGGCAACTAAGTTGTCGGGCGGCAGCCGGCTACCTAAAGTCTAGACATTTGCCGCCGGCTGCCGCCGGGTCCTACTTGATAGAGGGATCCTTCGGCTGCTGGCCGGCAGAGCCGCTGCTGGCGACCTGCCACCCATTACCCTGAAGACAGTAACTGCCTTCAATAGCCCAGAATAGGCCGGCATATGCCGGCAGGCCGACATGTGCCGGAAGGCACGGCATATGCCGGCAGGCCTGGCAGGACTGGCGGCATGCAGCCGACAGTGAGTGCTGTAGCTCAAAAGTTTTTTCCAACCTACAAGGTGTTTCATGGGCAGCCTATTGTGAGACCATCACATATAAGAGAGCGATTTTCTCTACCATTTAATGGTTATCAACCATTATTTCAATCCCCAATATTGAACCTAGAAGATTGTGTTAAGAAGACACTTTATATCAAAGGATATCATCTTCCCTTAAAATTTGTTAATAATTTAGAGTTCAATATCGGAGGAGGTCATAGCAATGGGCTGGACAGGAAACTCTATCTAAGCTAATATTATTGAAAATATGTATGCTGAAATCTGAGAATTTCACAGAATACTTATATGCTTTTTTTTCTTTACAGGAGGAGCATCCCGAGTGCGGGAACAACTTTTGTAGGGTCTGTAGTAGGAACTTATACGGCCATGACGCGTGCAGGGCCCATGCTCGCTGCGCAGTCACCAAGGGGGCTCTCAAGTACTGGGACCCACAGGTATGTACCGTTTGTGATAAAACTGGTGAAAGAGGCTTTTGATGACCAAAAGTCTACTGAGTCAAGGGATGCAGCAAGGGAGACGCTGCGAAAATGGGTCTTGGGTTTCAGAACACCTCAGGCCCATACCTTCCTAATGAGAGTATGAGGGATAGTCTTTTCCCTAGGGCGTCTTTGGATCGCAATCATTCCCCAGGCTCAACCTGAGATTCCCCTAGTTCATATTTCGGTAGAACCTGACGTATCGGACGCCTTGCAGGGCATCCAATTGGAGGACAACATGTCTGTTGTCTCGGAGGAGACTGAGAACAATCTCCTCGGGGAGGAACTGGATCAGGAGGATGACTTACCTCCTGAAGCTAAAGTCGAAAAAACCGAAACGATTTCTGTATCATCAGCCGCGGTGACTGAGCTGGTGCCTTGGATTTCTTCCACTACACCCGAGTTACTGTAGATTCCATCACGAGTACGTTTGCACTCGCTGTTGTCTTGCAGGACATTCAGAAGAAATCGTCCGAGAAAGAAGCTTCTCTTTCGGACGGAAATGCATCAACTGGTTGCAACACGTTTAGCCACGAAGAAGGTAAACGTCAAGGATCTCCCCGCTTTCAATGACGTCAACCCTGGAGATACGCAGAGCATATGCCAATGTCGGGGGGGGGGGGGAGAGATCTTCCTCTTGGAGAAACTGGGCACTGTCCCAGTAGAGGAATTGAGTTTTGGCCTAGCAAAGGGGCCTATCCGGATTGCTATGTCCGTCTGAGGACGGAACCTGCATCAAAGAGGAAACTCTTGAAGGCCCAGGCCTTATATACAACCATCTTGAAGGAGAGGGCCTTTACTATCTTC
>NC_090729.1:54161435-54166435 GCF_036898095.1 Palaemon carinicauda
TGAAATATAAACTGCAAACTAGTGGAAAATGTATGTGGGACGTTTAGCTAAAATCTCGATTATTATTATTATTATTATTATTATTATTATTATTATTATTATTATTATTATTATTATTATTATTATTATTATTATTATTATTATTATTAAAGTAAGAAAAACTGGTAATTTGGTAATTTAAAGGAGGACTGGAAGTTAGTAAAAGAATATTTTGTTGGGATTGCAGGTGATGTGTGTGACAAGAAGTTTGTTGGAGGCAGCATGAGGGAAGGTAGTGAATGGTAGAATGAAAAAGTGAAGGTATAAGTGGAAGAAAAAAAGAGGGCTTTTTAAGAATGGCTGCAGAGTAATAATGTAGAGAAGTATGAAAGATATAGAGAGAAAAATGTGGAAGTAAAGCGCAATGTAAGTGAGGCAAAGAGGCCAGCTGACCTCAGGTGGGGTCAGGGATTGGGTCATTCATATGAACAGAATAAGAAGAAGTTTTGGAAAGAAGTGAAGAGAGTAAGGAAAGCTAGTTCATGAATTGAAGAGACAGTGAAAGATGGAAATGGAAGGTTGTTAAAAGGAGAGGCAGCAAGGAAAAGGTGGGCGGAATATTTTGAAAGTTTACTGAATGTTTAGGATAATAGGGGGGTGGGGGCAGATATAATTGCTGTTGCAGGTGTTGAGGGACCAGTGATGGGAGACGAGAATGAGAGAGAGATTACAAGAGAGGAAGTGAGGAGAGCACTAGATGAAACAAGAGTAGGAAAAGCATCTGGTATGGATGGTGTGAAAGCTGAGATGTTGAAGGAAGGAGGGGGGGGGGGGGGGTTACTGTACTTGAATGGTTAGTGAGATTGTTTAATATGTGTTTTGTGTTGTCAATGGTACCAGTAGATTGGGTTTTTGCGTCTATTGTACCACTTTATAAGGGTAAGGGAGATGTGCATGAGTGTTTTAATTTAAGGAGTATTAGTTTGTTGAGTGTGGTGGGAAAAGTGTATGGTAGAGTACTGATTAATAGGATTAAGGATAAAACAGAGAATGCAATCTTAGAAGTACAGGGTGGTTTTAAAAATAGGTAGGGGTTGTATGAATAAGATGTTTTGAGTTAGGCAGATATGCGAGAAATATTTAGCAAAAGGTAAGAAGGCGTATATTGCGTTTATGGATTTGGAGAAAGCATATGATAGAGTTGATAGGGAAGCAATGTGGAATGTGATGAGGTTATATGGAGTTAGTGGAAGGTTGTTGCAAGCACTGAAAATTTCTTCAAAGGTAGTAAAGCATGTGTTAGGATAGGAAATGAAGTGAGCGATTGGTTTCTGGTGAGAGTGGGGCTGAGACAGGGATGTGTGATGTCGCCGTGGTTGTTTAACTTGTATGTTGATGGAGGGGTGAGAGAGGTGAATGCTCAAGTGCTTGGACAAGTATTGAGACTGATAGACGAGAATGACCATGAATGGGAGGTAAATCAGTTGTTGTTTGCCGATGATACTGTACTGGTTGCAGACGCGAAAGAGAAGCTAGGCCGATTAGTGACAAAATTTGGAAGGGTGTGTGAGAGAAGGAAGTTCAGAGTTAATGTGGGTAAGAGTAAGATTATGAGATATACGGGAAAGAAGGTGGTGCGAGGTAGAATATCATTTTGAATGGAGAGTTACTTGAGGAGGTGGATCAGTTTCAATACTCGGGGTCTGTTGTTGCAGCAAATGGTGGAGTGGAAGCAGATGTACATCAGAGTTGAATGAAGGATGCAAAGTGATGGGGGCAGTAAAAAATAGAGGGTTGGGCATGATTGTAAAGAGAGTTCTGTATGAGAAAGTGATTGTACCAGCTATGATGTATGTATCGGAGTTGTGGGGAATGAAAGTGACAGAGAGACAGAAATTGAATGTGTTTGAGATGAAATGTCTAAGGAGTATGGCTGGCATATCTCGAGTAGATAGGGTTAGGAACGAAGTAGTGAGGGTGAGAACGGGTGTAAGAAATGAGTTAGCAGCTAGAGTGAATATGAATGTATTTAGGTGGTTCGGCCATGTTGAGAGAATGAATATGGCTGTCTGCTGAAGAAGGTGATGAATGCAAAGGTTGATGGGAGAAGTACAAGAGGAAGACCAAGGTTTGGGTGGATGGATGGAGTGAAGGAAGCTCTGGTTGATAGGAGGATAGGTGTGAGAGAGTTAAGAGAGCGTGCTAGAAATAGGAATGAATGGCGAGCGATTGTGACGCAGTTCCGGTAGGCCCTGCTGCTTACTTGGGTGCCTTGGATGACCATGGAGGTAGCAGCAGTAGGGGATTCAGTGTTATAAAGCTTCATCTGTGGTGGATAACAGGGGAGGGTGGGCTTTGGTACCCCTAGCAGTACCAGCTGAACTCGGTTGAGTTCCTTGTCAGGCTGGGAGGAACATAGAGAGGAGAGGTCCCCTTATTTGTTTCATTTCTTTGATGTCGGCTACCCCCGAAATTGAGGGAGGAGCCTTAGTATATGTATGTATGTGTTATTATTATTAGCTTAGTTTTCCTAGTTGGAAAAATTAATGCTATAAGCCCAAGGGCTCTAAAAGGGAAAATAGACCAGTGAGAAAACAAACTAAGGAAACATAAAATAGATTGCCTGGATGTACCCAAAAGCAAGAAAACTCTAGCCCAAAGGAAAGGGCAACCTTACTATAGCTGATGAGTCTCATCTATCCTTACTAGTGGAAAGTAGCCACTGGACAGTTATAGCCAAGTAGTTAACCTTTTCAGCGAAGAATTTTTTCGGGTATCACAGTGTAGTTAATTAACCGAGGAAAGATAATAATATGTAATGAATGGGCCAGCCCATTGGGTGCATATATATGTGTATATTATGGAAGTCTAAAGGTTTAATGAAAATTTGCTGCATAAGCGATCTATATCTTTTAAGCCGTTTTCGATTATATTATTTTTCATAGCCTATTGTCCACATATCATGAAAATCAACATTTTTGGGGCTTCAAATAAAATGGTGTTATGAGACAAATGAAAAGTTTCAATACTCTACCTTGTATCTATTTTCAATAAAACACCATCAAAACCTAATAAGAGTAATATCCTGAAGCCATGAACCCCTCCGTAATTCTTAGGCGTATATGTTTTTTTTTATTTTTTATATCATACTGTTCATGAAAAAAAAATATATAGTCATTGGTTCTATGTTCATATGTATTGTCCAGGATTCGTGGAGCAATCATTAGGAACCGAATCCGAGTGTATCTGACTTCATTGCTCTTCCTCGTTCATCGTCAATATTTTGTGTTTCGGACAAGAAGGATTTTAGGGATCTCTTCTGCAACAAAAGCGTCACGATGTTTTGTCCGCATGAAGTCCACTTTTACTTCATTGTGTTAGATGTAATTGAGAAAAATGTTGTTCTCTCTCTCTCTCTCTCTCTCTCTCTCTCTCTCTCTCTCTCTGGGGACAGTTGCAGGTATACACACACAAATAAATATGAAGGCGAAAGAGCAAATATAATAGAAAAGTTGGATTTTTTAATGGCAGAATTCCGGGAAATGAAGAAAAGAACATCATATCAGAACAGGAAGGAAGCATGGGAGAATCCATATTATTACCAATATTAAATAATGGGGATGAAACACAAACCATAATAGTAATGAATGCACAGGGTTTAGTCACGAGTAACTCTAAAAGGAAAATAGAGTTCTTAGAAGAACTAACCCAAATTGAAAAAATAGATATATTAAATATAAGTGAAACATGGTATTCCCAAGAGACTGGCAGTGATGACCGGATAAAGGGTTTCCAAACTTATAGATCAGACAGAAAAAAATAGGAATCAAGGGGGAACCGCAATATATGGAAGAGACATAAATCAAGGAAAAGTATGTGAAAAATACAGCAACACAGAATGTGAATTGATTGCGGTAGAATTTGAATTTGAAAAACTAATGAATATTGTAGTTTACAGACCCCCAAACACTAAGGAGTTTGACATAATAATAGAAAAAATAGATGATATATGTAGAAACCATAAAGACTGGAATATACTCCTATCCGGATATTTTAACTTTCCTTTCGTGGATTGGAAAGAACGGATAGAAGAAAGTGGTTGTATGTATACATATAAAAAAGATAGTAATAGTAGCGCAGAAGATAAGAGGCAATTTGAAAAGCTTCAAGATATGCTATTAGAACATAATATGCAACAAATAAACCACATTCCAACAAGAAAGGAAAATGTCCTAGATCTAGTATTTGTGAATGAGGTGAATTATGTTAAAGAAATAATAGTGTATAACACGGGAATTTCAGACTACAATGTCATAGAATTGATAGTTCATTCCAAAGCAAGTGATCACAGAATTAATAAAAGCACAAAACTTTGGGAAGGATATGGAAAACATAACTTTTACAGTAAGAATATAAAATGGTCAGAAATAAATGAAGAACTGAATAAAGAATGGAAAATGTATTTATAAGTGATAATATACAGGTAAATACGGATATACTGTACAAAATACTGGAGAAAATTGTTGAAAAATATGTACCGAAAAAAAACAATAAACAAAAGACGTGCATACCAAGAGACAGAAGGATCTTATTTCAGAAAATTAAAAAGTGGAAGAAAAATCTTGCGAAAGAAAAAAATGTGTGGAAAATGAGGGAAATAAAATGTAAGATAGAAAATGCAGAACAAAAGATTATACAGTCGAAAGAAAATGAAAAAAGGGACTTAGAAGAAAGGACACTTCAAAATATAAAAAGAAACCCCAAAGTACTTTACTCCTATGCAAAAAAGATGAATAAAAGGAGAATAGAAATAGGCCCTCTAAGAATTGAAGGACGGCTAACGAATGAAAAAAAGGAAATATGCAACATATTAGCAGAAAAATATGAGAGTGAGTTCACGCCAAGAATTGCGAATGAGAATAATGAAACAGAAATGAGAGAAGAAAATGTTGAATATCTAACGGATATAGATATTAATGAAGCAGATATTGTCACGGCTATAAACGAAATTAAAAATGGAT
>NC_090729.1:54171435-54173935 GCF_036898095.1 Palaemon carinicauda
AGGAATCTCTTCATCACAGGCGGCCGTTTAGAGGGCATGCCATTCTATCATCCTTTAGTTTCTTAAAACCTCGAGTTAAGAAGTTAAGGTCCTCTGTCTCTCCTACATTAAGGTCTTAAGAGGACACTATCCTATCCAACTATACCTACTGTTTTTAATTTTTTTATTATCAAATAATTGTCGGTAATGTATCTAGACTAATTGGGAAGGCTTCACATGGCTAAATCATCAGTGAAATAATTTCAATTGCGTCATTTGACTGAGAATTTCAACCATTCCTAATGATATACCGTGTTTTCTTCGAGAAATTGTAATTTGTTTAGTGATTTATATTAGCATTTCCAACCAGGAATTCTTGTTGTGATCTTATTAGAGCTTAATAGGTATCTCAGAAAGGCCCATAAAATATTTTAAGAAATACAAATCATTACATTAAAATCAACACATTGGTTCCCATCTCGATGAAAAATAAAAGAAATTTCAAAGAAGTTTAAATTTATCCTGAAATATTAATATCACCCATACAGTTTCGAACAAAGTTTGTCCGGATTTAATTTCATCCAGTGGCCTTCGTGTCGTTAAATTCTTGAGTAGATCAATAAATCCTAATTATAGCTCATTTTATCAAATCTAAAATCCCACTATCACGTGGTCATTATGTTTTTATCAACATATTTCATCATATAATGAAATCAAAGTCACGTTATATTTCATTTTGCCTCTTCCTTCGGCAGTTCAGCACAAACAACAAGTACGTTCATTGTACTTTACTCCAGTAGGATACCTTGATAAAACCTAATGTTGCAGCACTGAAGGTGCCAGTGAATTAAACCTGGCCCCTTCTCAGCGAGTATTGTCTGGCTTATGGTGCTGTCAGGTGTCATACCTGTGCCCTACGTTTTCCATAAGGTGGCGGGTGGACATCATCTTATCTTATACTTATTATTATTATTATTATTATCATTATTATTATTTTTATTATTATTATTATTATTATTATTATTATTATTATTATTATTATTATTATTATTATCACTTGTTAAGCTCAAACCCTAGATGGAAAATCAAGCTGCTATTAGCACAAGGGCTCCAACAGGGAAGATAGCCCAGTGAGGAAAGGAAATAAGGGAATAAACAAACTAAAAGAGAAGTAGTTAACAATTAAAATCTAATATTATAAGAATAGTAACAACATCAGATAAATATTTCATATATACAATATGAAAACGGGGAAAAAAGGAAGAGAAATAAGATAGAACAGTGTGCCCAAATGTACCCCTAAGTAAGGAAACTCTACCCGAAGTCACTAGAAGACAATAGTACACTGGCTATGGCACTATCCAAGACTAGAGAACAACAGTTTGTTTTGGTAGTGTCCTTCTCTTAGAAGAGCTGCTTACCATAGTTAAAGAGTCTTTTCTACCCCAATCAAGAGGAGAGTGGCCACTAAACAATATCAGTGCAGTAGCTAACTTTTCACTGTACAATGCTCGAAATCCTTACTGTTTCAATTGTTTCACAATTCCACCTTTGCAGGACTCTGCACCATTATGAAGACCATGAAGACATAGGAGTTGCTGGCATCCCACTTGTTTTTCAGATATTGTTTCCGCAATCCCATCATCGTCCAGTTCCAAGACATTATCAGCTTCCAGAGTTTGGGTCAAACATGTACCAGCAATGGTTTCAGTCGTTGCATCAGGGCTTCAACGCAAATTTGGCAGACTAAATATATTTTTGTGATAATGTATTCTCATGACCTTCCTGAGGTAGACCCAGAGGTGCTGCCTTTCTTTTAAGGTAGTTTTCTTGATTATTCTTTTCATGTTTGGGTCCCCTCAATACATTAACAGTATCCACTGGCAGCTTTCTCCTTTATCTGTATGGTGATTTGTCCTGAGGTGTCATACCTTTGGAATTAGGGCTCACCGTCGTTATGAAATCTACTTCTTCCCCTGGCTTGTATGACATTTTTTTAGAATCAATTACCTGTTATAAATTGCTCGAGTTATAACTATTCAACCGTTACATTTTAAAATTAATACTTATATAGGGCTACTCTAAATAAATAAAAAAAAATAGGTGATCCATATCCGGTTATTCGAGAGAATTTATCATAATTTACTCCATCATTCTTATCTGTGATAAAGATAAAAAACCGTTAAAAGATTAACACTCACGTATAAAGAGATTGCAACAATAGCGGAGAGCATGAGGGTAACTAATGCCAGGTGTCATGCTCACGGGATGACCAGTCGGCAAACTAGTAAGGCGGCAATCGGTAACATCTTCCCAAAAGCTGTGCAGGAAGATGATTTTTAATATAACTGTATAATCATCTAGTTTAATCATTTCAAAATATTCCCTATCCCGTGTGGGCTAAAGGTGACGTTTTCTCTTAATCATTTAGATTTTTTCCCCTCCGAAAGAATCCAAACAGAAAGAATTGAAATGATGTTCAATTTCTACTAACAATGTTAATTTTACTTGAATGTTTGAC
>NC_090729.1:54178935-54191435 GCF_036898095.1 Palaemon carinicauda
TACTGTCGCACATAAAACGTCTAGACCCACTCAACGAAATTTGAGTTAGGATAGATTTGGATTCTTACCTTTTTCTTTTCCCTTATCTCTAAAGCAAGGACTAACATTTTCTTCCACGGTACTTCTAATTTCTTATTTTAATTTTTCATTAAACGCTGAGGGCTTTTGTGAGATTTATTTTCTGTTTAAACAGTATCAGCATAAATAAAAGTGACAAATTCGCTCCCTCAGCTACTCAATTGTAATTGCTCAATCGTTTTGGTATCTTGTCAATATTGGTTTTTGGTTTATAGTCTGCTATATTTAATCCTACTGTTGTTTCAGTGTATGTTTCTAATCTCTATTATGTTATGAGCACACTGGGCTACTAATGTTTCTGAATATTTATTAGTAACTCAATTTGTATTTCATACAACAATATAATATGGTATGCATCGTGTACTTATTATAATTTCTTATGGTGAAAAATGACCTTTTTTTGAAATACATTTGTTGACGAAAGTCCCAATCATTATTGAAAATATCCAATATTTCCGTAAGATAAGGTAACTCAGTGCATTAAAATGAGTGGTATGCTTCCGTCATCTTACTTTGACATTTGATGTTTAAATGCTTACTCCATTTAGATTTATATCTTAATAAGTTAAGATTGACATATCAAAATTACGTAATTCAGTAATCAGAGTAAATGTAAGAGTAATTACACTCAAGGAAGAAATAACTTCAAAAGTTAATTGGAATTTAACCTTCAGCACTTTTGTTCCAAGTGTATATAGTAAATGTCCGTTGTATTGTTATACTTTTTGTTATTGAAGATGTAATTTTTTTTTTCTTGTAACCGTATATTTTCATATGACAAAAAATTAAACCTTACTGTTTTCATCTATAATTCTAATGTTCCGTCTTCTAACAGTTGTTTATTTGTCTTCAATTTTCTTCTCCTTTCACTTTTAGCTTTGAGATTGAGGACCACATTTTCCTGAGAGTTCAAGGCACAGATCTTTTGATATTGAAGAGGAATTCTGGGACAGTAGTCCAAGTCCTCTCTTTACTATTCTCTTTCGATATATTATGAGTAATGGGGGCAACGGGGGAGAAAACGTCCGTGTAACTTACCATCTCTGCTGCAAAGTTTAATTGTCCGAATATAACAATAACAGGCATTGTGGAACAGTGAGCTGGCCATTCACACGTAAATGGACCAGAAGAAAACCATATCCAATCTGACAATATATATATATATATATATATATATGTATATATATTATATAATATAGATATATGTATATATATATATATAATATATATATGATATATATATATATATATATATTATATGTATATTATATAGCTATATATTATATATTATATTTATATTATATTATATATATAATATATAGGTAATAGTTTACAACACCACGCCTTCATTTACTCCAAAATAATGAAATAATGCAATCCTGCAGTTCTCAACTTCTTGCAGAGTAATTGGGTGGTTATTTAAATTCTGGGAAAGCAATAATTAGTAAGATATGTTGAGGAAGGGGGAAGGGGTTATAAAAAGAAAATAGCTGTTTCCTCACTAAACGACTTGGAACTGACATGTCAACAAAGTCAACGAAACAGAATTCGTGATGCCAGCCTACATTAAACAGAAGTTCGTGTATTCAAAATATACTTTATCAAAAATTGAGTGATTACTCAAGTGTCACTATTTGTAAATTGCATATTTTATGGACACTTCTGAGTAATTTAATCCATTTTATAATTAGGCATATTTTGAATATAAAGTATATCAAATGTACTTCTGGCATCACGGACTTCTGTTCATGTTACGCTGGCATCTCGAATTCTGTTTGGTTGACCATGTTGACATGTCAGTTCCAAGTCGTTTAGTGAGGAAACCGAGCTATTTTCTTTTTTATAACCCCTTCCCCCGTCTTCAACATATCTTGCTAATTATTGTTCTCCCAAAATTTAAATAACCACCTAATTACTGTGCAAGAAGATAAGAACTGGAGGATTGCATTATTTTAGAGTAAATGAAGAGCGTGGTGTTGTAAACATTTACATATATATAGTATATATATATTATAATGTATATATATATATATATATATATATGTAGGTATATATATAATATATATATTATACATATTATATATATACATAATATATATATATATATATATACATATATATATATGTATTATATATATATATATTTATACATATAAATATATATATATATATATGTATATATACCTACATAATGTATGTATGTATATATATATATATATGCCTGTATGTTAATATATTTGTATTACTCCCTAGCTTCCTTGATGTTGGGTTACCTTTTCACCAATATCTCCTTCATGACCATTGTCTGTGAAATGGCAGAAATCAAGAGAAAGATAAATTTCGTATCGTTATTTCAAATAACCAGTTAGCGAGATAAAATTGTGAAAAAAAAATAAGCCATTATATCACCAATGAAACAAATCTAATTTTCGATTTGGATCACATTGATGACGTCGAGAATGAATAAAAATCATATATTCACCTAAAGGAAAACTGACTAGGGTGTAAAGAGAAAAGATAAAATGGAAAACTAGAAATGCCACTTGACAGTAATCAGACGTGGAAAGAAAATTATCTTATACTTAAAGAATCGTTCTGTTTGGTAAGCTAATAATTAACATTTCAAATAAATATCCAATTTATAAGTGATTTTATCATTGACTTTCTTTCTCTTACCACCCGACATTTTGAGCAGCAAAGGTGGCAAACTCCATTATATTAAATCCATGCAAACCCATAGACAATAGCCATAGACATTAATTTATTATCATTGACTTAAAGTTTTATTTCATCACAGATATCAGTGATTTTGTATAAAGTGATTATTACTCCGACCCAAACCATTTTTCTTATATCAAATTCTTATTCGCAGGTAATCTTTGAAAACTATCAGCAACAAGTACAAAGTTATTATAGTAACCGGGCACAAATGTTTCGTTTATTCCTCAATATGTGACACATAAGATACAGGATGCAGCAACGATGCAGCTTATTCGTACATGACGCCTGGATTATCTGCAGTAATATATTCTCTTTTTATTAGCAGTCAAAGTGGTAGGTAGCTGCAGAGGCGTGGTACGTTTAATTGGATACCACAGGAATAGTGATAAATGGTCTCCCAGGAATTTTACACCATTGGTAATCTGGTAGTCTTTCTAACGTTCTTTTCCACGTAAAATATATTCTAAAATGAACTTTGGCCTTGAGAATGTGCTAGGATAGAGTTCATCGTTTCCTTTGAAAATTGTCATTAAAATAACTTTACTGGAGGAAGGCCAACAAACGAGATAGAACTAACCTAAATATTTTCATGTAAGCAGACACCCCATCAAAAAATATATAAATCAATAAGCATCTGCAATCTCCTTATACATGATAACATGAAAGGGAAGAGTAATAGTTTTTCCTTCATATTTCGAAGAAAGAAATTACCTATTCCTCATTTAATTATATTGCAATCAAACTCAATGGTAGTTGAAGTACTTATCTGTCAAATAATTTTTGATAATCTTTGATAACTCCCAACAGAAAAAAAAAAATTAAGCTCCCGATATCTTCTAAAAAAAAGAAAAAAAAATCTATCTCTGATATTACGGAAAAAAAAAGAATATTTTGACATATCAAGCGATGCCCTTCGAAATAGAACTTACCTCAGAACCTATAGGAAGGCTGTTCGAAGTTATTCTGTTGATGGCTTGAGGGAGTGGGATTAAGTAATACCAGACAGCTTTAGAGAATGGGAAGTCGAGATAAAGGAAAAATATAGAAAAAATTGAAGACTGAAAAACTTTAAGCAATAGAATACTGTTTAAGATCTGCATATACCTGTATCTATACTTTTCAAAATAATTATTCTCTAATTATGATGATAAAAAACATTTTTACAAATAATAATAATAATAATAATAATAATAATAATAATATTAATAATAATAATAATAATAATAATAATAAAATAATAATAATAAAATAATAATTATATATTCACTATGATTTCCCTTTAGATCAATATCATGGTTTCGAATGAGGAAATATATTTTTGTAATTTTAGGTAATTATCGGAGCTTCAATTTATACCAAAAATCAAATATGCATATACAATCAATTACCATTATCCATCCACTCAATCATTCAATACTCTCTAGACCTTGTATTTAATATCTGATTGATCACTAATTATATAATACTCATGGAGTTTTCAAACAGACATTTACATGCTTTTAATCATCAACATAATTACAAAAGTATGATAAATAATCAGCCAGGTCTTACCAGAGTTTGGGCAATATAAACATAACCGGTATTCACTCTATTTAATTGGTTTAGTCATTAAGCGAGTCATATAATGTTATTTACCTAATAAAATTAGTATTTTTCTAATACATAAAACAACAATAGCCGCCATTTATTGTCCATTGTAGGACAAAGGCCTCAGACATGTCCTACCTTGTCTCGAGTATTATTCTCCTGTCTAGTCCTTCAACTGCTTATTCTTATCTAAATTTGTTGGACAGGAATTTACGGCCTATTAAATTTCTTGTTCCTCACCTAGCTATTAATCTCTTGTACCGTTGTTCGATTAGTTTATCATGCATGTCGCATTTTTTCCTAATTCTGACCATCCTTTACATTCCGATCTTCCATAGATAGTTCCATACTGTTCATAATATTAGAATATGTAGTTCATTCTATAAGTGTACAATATTGCCTAAGGTTCAATAGTTCACAGTACTCTATGAGTTTTATTCCAGCTGTGACAATGATCTTCCTAAAAGGGTTGTTTAATCAGTAGAACTTCACAAGATCCAATTTGCAGAAACATTTTTAATGTTCAACACGCGACATTGGTCTTTTTACAGTCTATATATAAAATATTTGTTTTAATGATGCTGATCTTTTTTTATTCTACTTAGATTTTTCTTTACTTCTGATATCGTTTATTCATTTCCTAGTTTCCTTTACTCACTGGACTATTTTTTTCTTGTTGGAGCCCTTGGGCTTATAGCATTTTGCTTTTACAAGTGGGGTTGTATCCTGGCTAATAATATAATAATAATAATAATAATAATAATAATAATAACAATAATAATAATAATAATAATAATAATAATAATAATAATGTTTATGTTTGAGGTTTGGCTTTCATCACAACGCACGATGATGGTGAAAGAATTTTTTCTGCTTGATCAGAGCAAACCAACCTCGTATAGCTGGCTCTGACTAGTATAAGCTTTGGTGGTCATGGCAATACACAAACCATCTGCCTTTACTTGGTAGAATACGCCTTATTCACAATATTTGCCTATCCTGTTATATTTACTTGAACATCAAAATATGTTCATTTTACTCATCATCATTTTCTCTTTTTCCTACGCCTATTGACGCAAATGGCCTCGGTTAGATTTCCCCAGTCGTTTTTATCTTGATCTTTTGAATCAATACTTCTCTAATCATCACCTCTTTAACGCTTCATAGTCCTCAGCCATGTAGTCCGGGGACTCCCAACCCTTCTAGTGCCTTGTGGAGCGCAGTTGAAAGTTTAGTGAACAAATCTCTCTTGAGAAATACCAGGAGCATCCTCAATCCATCCCCATCTACCCCTCACCATGATCTCATCCATATATGGAACTTGAGTAATCTCACTTATAGTTTCATTTCTAGTGCTGTCTTTGGCATTTAACTCCCAATATTCTTCTTAGGGCTTTGATCTCAAAATCTACGAATTCTTCTAGAGATTGTTTCATTGTCATAACACGACTCATGTCCATTACAGGAAACACAGATCTCACTTAACTGATATATAGCCTGATTTTCATAAGTAATTTCAGGCCACTATATTTCTATCTTTTTATAACGTAGTCGTTGTCTGATTTGCTTTTTCCAATCTTCATTAATCTCTAATTCTAAAGACACCGTATTAGAGATCATAGTTCCTAAATATTCAAATGATTCTACCTCATTAATTCATTTTCCTTCCATTAATATTAAATCTTCCATTGCATATTCCATTTTCATCTCCTTTATCTTTCTTCAATTTTTCTTAAGCCCGACCTCATGGGATATTTTATGCATTCTGCTAAGCAAGCTTTGCAAGTCCAAGCGTTGTGCTAATAAGGACAGCATTATCAGAATATTCTCTAGGTCTGCTAATTTCCTGTTATCTATCCAGTCCAAATCTTCGTCACCATCACCAACCGTTCTTTGCATTAAAAAATCCATAAAGGAGGATAAACAAAATAGGTGACAACACTGTTCACTACAAAATCATTTGATAGGACTCAACTAACATTACTTTACATTTGCTACGCTCAAGAACAGACTTAATATAACTTATATATTTAAGAGCAATTCCATAATAAGGCAGGACTCTCTATAAAATTGGCCTGTGCACACTATCAAAGGCTTTTTCATAATACACAAATAGCATCAAAAGTTGATTTCTATATTCTATACACTGTTTACAACATGTCTTAAAAGGAAATTTGGTTAGTACAACTTATACTTTTTTGAAATCTGTCTTGTTCATCTCTCAGCTTTTCATCAATCTTTCTCTCTAGTCTCTTCAGAATGAACAAACTACATATTTTTATGACATCTGACGTAAGTGTTATCATCCTATAATTATTGCAATTAGTCAAATCATTTTGGCATTCTTCACTAACACTCCTAGCTCCCATTCATCAGGGTTTTGACTCATCACGCCACATTCTACTAAATAATCTTGTAAGTATTCTGGGAGTAACTTCATTCTCGGCCAAAATCATCTAAGCAGTTATTCGATCGTATCCAGTGGTTTTCCCTCTCTTGAGTTTTCTAAAAATAGTTTCAACTTCAAACATACTGAATTCATTCATGGGCAAATTAAGGTCTTCCTTAGCTTCTTGTATGTCAATCAAATAATTCCCTTCATAATCACCTATTCATGACCTTACTAAAGTGTTCCATTCAACGTTACAATTTCATCAATCTTTGTCGTTATAACAGATCAATCCCTCTTTTTGATGGGTATATCCTTCTGCTTCTTTACCCCAGCATGGTTTAATTAATAATTCTACGAGCAATTATAACACCACAGCCAATACCTGAACTCATATCTTTGTCTGCTAAGTATTCTTTCCAGGCATTCGTGGATTTTCTTTGCCCCCACTCCTTTTCATTTTATTACATACTTATATTGACATTTTTTAATGTATTACGAAGCACACACAAACAGTTTGGATATTTCAAAATCTGACATATTTTTCTTTTTTTTCTTTTTTTATCATTTTGGTATGGACGACTATTGTAATAATAACCATAAAATGCAACATATTAAAGTGATATCGCTTGAATATGTTGAATTTATTTCAGTTGGTGGTGGGGGGGGGGGGGGGGGGGGGTTTACAAGTGCGGTATTTTTTGTCCAAATCATGCATAATTAAAAAAGGAAATTTAATGTCTGGGTATTTTTTCTTACCCTCTCTCTCTCTCTCTCTCTCTCTCTCCTCTCTCTCTCTCTCTCTCTCTATAAACAATTGGAGTTGATGACACATGATTTTCTTCTACGGTGAAATAGTTGAATAGATTCTAACGATACCCATTCATCTACCAATCATCAAAACTTTGTACAAAACTAATATTTGATCACGGTTTATGATTGTGTGTTCATCTGAAATAGCTTCTCGTCACAAGAAAATAGCATTAGATATGTCCATATCATCGGTAATACAATACTTTGAATTAGGTGAAAAAAATCAAACATGACCTGGCACGGCCAGGCTCATATAGATACAAAATCACGCACACACACACACACGACACGCACAGACACACACGCATATAAATTAATATATTATATATATATATTATATATGTGTGTGTGTGTGTGTGCGTGTATATATATATATATATATACATATATAATATATATATATATAACATATATATATATATATATATATACATTTATATATTTATATACACACACACACACACACATATATATATAATATATATATGTGTGTATATATATATATATATATACATATACATATATATGTGTGTATATATTATTATATATATATATATTTATATATATATATATATATATATATTTTTTAATATATATATATATATATAGAATATATATGTATTATATATATATATATATATATAATGATAGATAAAAAATCAAATTAATATCTGAACATATATATATATATATACATAATATATATATAATATTATATATAACTGTATATATATGTAATATATATGTATGTATGTATAACTATATTCTATATATATATATATATATATATATATACATATTTAGCGTTGAGTCAAACGTGACTCTTTTTAATAACACTTCTTAGACTTAGTTTACAATGGATAGTGTTCTTTAGTCGCAGTTTCCTTGCTGTGTCATTTTCATTAAGGCTAGTCAATATCTCTTATAAGAATAACAATCAGCTCTGTGTACTTATTTCCTGTTGTTTTAACTCATCAGTAGGGTGGATTTTTTTTTTAATGAATATTGGATACAGCTTTTTTATTTACTACATCTTGCATCTCTCTCTCTCTCTCTCTCTCTCTCTCTCTCTCTCTCTCTCTTTCAATAAAATGCGTCATGAAAATTTTCCAAAAATCAAAGGGATTATAAATCAAGAGACAATAATCATCCTCAATCTTTCACAGGTAAGCAATAAACCTAATTGAAATAAATATCCTAATTTTCCCATGTCTATCCAATAGCATCATCGCAAATATGAATGGAAAAAAAATGTATAACTATTTAGTATATAAATATTCATCAATTGTCCATGTAAATTCAGGTCATCACCGAATTCAAAGTATTGGTGATCAGACATTTAATACAAGGCCGTTGTATTTATTGTCTTTCCCTCTGAAACCCAGCTGAATATGATGTAAAAAGGCTGGTGAAGTGAAAGCTTAAAAATATTCATGAACAACACCAATCCCCCCTTTTAAAAAAAAAACATTGAAAAACAAAGTGAGAGAGTGCCATTAAGGTGTAGACGTGTTTTGCGCAGAGCTCCGTTCAACACTCGCCCTAAGTTGTGTTTTAGCTTTTGTTTCACGATTAAAAAGATCATTGAAACGATATTAGTTAATATTCCGAAGAGACCAAAGAGAGAAAAAAACAACAGTACGCAATGTGTTTCCCTAATTTGGTCTGTCTCATATGTGAAACTATGGAGGGAGACCAAAAATCATGAATAGGATGTAAATTTTATCATAAAAAAATTGTGTGTATATAGTGGCAGACAACACCAATAATGAAGTAAGAAACCTACAATACTTATGACCACACTGTGTAGATAAGGCCAAGAACAGGCAAGTGTATATATCATAATTGAAGCAAGTACTCGAGTATAAGAAAAGATGCTCTGAGCGAACAAGACACGGGAATTAGTAAATTGGAAAACAAAGTAGCGGACCTCAGCGCACACGCAGCAAATTCCACTCAGACAACAGACCTCACGGAGAAAGTTGTTAATGTTGCTATGGATATGAAATCAATTAAGACAACACTTCAAACATTGATAGACCCAAAATCAGATGAAATTACATACGCTGACAGAATTAAGGAAAGAAATCTGTTGCTAATTCAATCAACAAATATAACTAAAATTACTGAATGAAAACACGAGGTCGAATGGGCAATTAAAAGATATTCCAATACCTAATACGAGGTCAACATCAAATGCAAATGTTAATATAAACTTTGCTAACAACATGATCAGAGACGTGGCAGAAACAAAAACTCAGACATTGGTTACTCACATTGAAACGAAAAAAATGGAAAAAAAAATATAAAACCAAAAAAAAAAAAAAAAAATATTTACAAAATGTACACTGATGAAGATGAAAGTAGTAAATGCCTTGATTCTAATAATAATCATTACCTTGACTAAATCCAAAACATAGAACAGAAGATTAGTGTGGTTCTAAATATAAATGCCTGGGGGTTAGACTACCCACTTTGTGTTGAAATGTGATCCTGAAGTTCGAAAGGCTATTCACGATAATGGTGACAATTTTGTTTTCTTTTTTTTTGGCGATGGAATACTTATGACCTACGTCATAGATACCAAGTAATCACCTGCTACCACTGTCAGAGGAAACGACATCTTGAAAAAGATTGCAAGTTTAAAACTGTTGATAAAGCCTGCGGATATGTTCAGAAAAACATTCCACCATGGAGTGTAGCTCACAAATGCCGAAGTGTATCAACTTCACAAAGTTGAACAAGCGTTTGACTTGGAATTGAAAAGACCAACAGAAAAATACTGATCATGGATACTAACGATGTCGTAAACAGTGGCTATGTGAATATGTAATTTGTTTGTCATAAAACTACCCAAATTCGAGAATCAATAATCGAGAAATGATTGCACATACTAGCGTTATCTGAAACATTGTTGAATACTTTGACAAGGCTAAGATCATTTAAATGACACCCACACCCCAACACCCGCCACACATACCTTCTTTCACATTCGAGAAAAGGTAGGTCTGGTGGGAGTGTCGGATTCTTTATTCATAGAGATTGCTCAAATCTCAAAATTTTAAAAAGAACTAGTATAACATGCTATGAATATATAAAAATAAACTTTACTAAAAAAGACAGAAAGGTATCCTTTGTAAGTCTACAAACTGCCGAGAACAAATACTAGTAGCTTCTTTGAAGAATTAAATGCATTCATTGAGATGACTATGATGGAGAAAAATTAATCAGGTATTTGTGGAGACTTCAATCTTTGGACGTATAACGATTCAAATGTAGACGCTCTGGAATTTTGTGTTATTAGATACATATCAATTAGTGAATAATGTCGACTGTCCAACTACTTTAACTGGGCATACGTTGGACCTAGTTTTGAGTGATGGAATGAATAACATTGTATATGATAAAAATATTGAAGAGAAACTCTCTATCTCCCCAGGGCACAAACTTATTACGATTAGTCTAACAGAAACATGTAGTAGTAAATAAAATTAATTTTAGACATGAATAAAAATTTTCACCTACCGTATTTATTGAAGAAGTTACAAAGAAAATTAAAGATGCTATCAACATTTGCTGTGATCATGAAAACTAACGTTTGTTGTGAGCTATGTGTATTAACTGCTTTACGACCACCTATAATAGATTTAGTAAAAATTAATATGATACCATGTACTCACTGATGGAGCAGACTCCTTGGTTTGATGGAGAGACTTTAGTAAAAAAGAGGGAAAAGAGACGTAAAGAAAGAAAGTGGAATCGGTTAAAAACTGAAAGTACATGGGTAGAATACAAAACCTCTATGTGTCAATACAATTTCCTACTAAAAAATAAAAAAGAGAATTCTATAAGAAAAAATCCATGAAACAGCAACAGACATAAATAAGTTATATCTTTTCCTAAATGATATAACGGAAACGTAAATAAAATAAAAATAAAAACTTCACATTGGGTACAGAGACCAGGAACTAACAAATAATTTTTGAAGTACTCTAAAAACTAAATTTAAAATATAACCAGGTCATTTGCATATACTCAACATCAGATTAATGATACACCAGGCACATCCACAAAATTAATAAGATTTAACAACATAACACAAGATGGCATCACAAGGATTATCAAGAGAACAAAGAAAACAAACAGCGCGATCGATCCAATGCCAATATCTGAAGTAATTGGAGACAGAAACTTTCCTAGTCTACCCGAAATAATAATGATAATAGGAAAGGCAAGCATTGATGAATGTAAGTTTCCCAAATCTGAGAAAATGGCTATGGTCACACCGGTTCTGAAAAATGCTCTCGATTACCTGGAATTAAGCTCATATAGACCAATTTCGAGTCTATCCTTTGTTTCAAAAGTGCTAGAATACGTAATTCTTGAACTATTAGTCCGTCACTTAGAAGTAATAGAAGCTTTGTCAGTCTCCCAAACTGTTTATAGAAAACTATACTCTACAGAGAAAGCCATCTGCTTTGTTATAAATGATATGCTGGAAATTATATATATATATATATATATACATACATATATATATATATATACATATATATATATATATATACGTCTATATATATATATATATATATATATAGGTATATATATATATATATACCTATATATATATATATATATGTGTATATATTTATATATATATATATATATATATCTATATATACGTATATATATATATATATATATATAAATGAATGTGGTGTTTTAATAATATTCGACCTTAGTGTGCTGATTTTGACAAAGTTGTGCATGAACTGCTATCAAATAATCTACGGTTCATCAGCGTTGAAGATCAAGCTTTCGAATTCCTGAAAGACTAATTGGTTGGTAGAAATTAATATGTACAAATTTTTAACTTTTATTCATCATATGAAACTTTAAAGAGAGAATTGAA
>NC_090729.1:54196435-54203935 GCF_036898095.1 Palaemon carinicauda
GTACAACATTTGATTACACTCTCTGGTTATGGCTCATTTTTTCTTAGCATAAACATAAACCGAATAGTCTAGCCCAATTTTTTAATATTCTCTGTCCTCACACACCTAAAGACACTGAGATTACCAAACAATTTCTCTTCTATCAAGAGGTTATCTATTGCGCTATAGTTTTTCAGTGGCTATTTTCCTCTTTGTAAGGGTAGAAGGGACTCTTCAAAGTCAAACCATTGTTCTCTAGTCACGGGTAGTGCCAGAGCCTCTGTACCATAGTCTTGCACTTTCTTGGAGTTGAGTTCGCTTGCATGAAGATACACTTGAAACACTATTGTTTCTTAATTTCTTCCTCTTTTTCCTTAAGTGTTTATAGTTGTCATATTGAAGATTCAACATAATGTTGTTAATTTCTTTTATACTTCTCTTATAGTTTATTCATATCATTATTCCCTTTGCTAAATCGGCTATTTTTCCTGTTGGAGGCCTTGGCCTTACAGCATCCTGCTTTTCCAACAAGTAATAATAATAATAATAATAATAATAATAATAATAATAATAATAATAATAATAATAATAATAATAATAATAATAATAATAATAATAATAATAATAACGAATGTGACCAAGTACATGAGTATATGCACTTGTGAAAAAGAGCTAATTTTTTAAACATACATGGTATTTTTAGTGTCATAAAATCGTCAAATAAATTTTGTCACACATAAGATATTTAATATGATTCAGACAAAATATAAGTGACACTGCATTTTATTACTGTTCTTACATTGACATAATCATTAACAAATCCTTACAGCAGGAGTTATCAAGAACTCATATATTTTAGTTCACCATGAATGGATGATAACGACTTGACTGCGATACAGAGCGTCGAAAATTTAAAATCCAGTGGTAAATGTTCCTATACTGTTATTTTTTTCTTTATCAAGGTAGTGATATATTTAGTCAGAAACTAATCATTATTAAGGAGGTTTGTGTTTCGAAGAGTAATTTTATGATTATTATGAATGATTGCGATTTGAAGAAAATGAAACGTGTTGTATTCTATCCGTAGTAATGAGAGAGAGAGAGAGAGAGAGAGAGAGAGAGAGAGAGAGAGAGAGAGAGCGCGAGAGAGAGAGAGAAATATCATGATATTTTCCTTCAATTGGATATTCTTTGTATCAAAGATAGATATCAATCTACTTCCCAATGTAGACTGAGGGGGCGTAGATTGAATGGCTGCCAAGCCTCAGAATTGTTTTTTTCTTTTCAGAAATAAATCAACATAAACAATCTAATATATTATCTTCCCTCAATTACTTATGGATCACAGCGTATCCGCCCTTAATGTGTTGCAATATATCTCTTTTTTGTTCAAAATATTGTATGTCTGACGTGCATTTTTTCCAGAACCTATCATACTAAGTGATAAATCTCGTTCAGACCAGGATTGATCTGGTCAATACGAATCTTCAGAGAAGGAATATCTATCTTTTGGATATTCGAGAATAAGATTTGGTTGTGGATGACCAATTCTCTTCCGCTTTAAAGGATTAGCTATAATTCATTTTAATATATATGAACGGCTTTTGATACTAGAGGTATTTTATATACTGTATGTGGACCATTACCATATGTATTGATATACAGATACAATCATGGTATGACAAACAAGCAATGACATACTCTGGGCATCTGGGAATGAATTGGACTTATCCTATGAGTCACGATAGACGGGTAGAGTAAATTTTGTGGTGGCCCATTGGAAACTTCCCTGCTTGTCGGTCCGCTAGCTGGGCTTCGTGACCAGCTCAAGCTCGATATTTTTCTTCAGTATCTTTAACCTCCACATCATTTAGAACTAAGAATGAGGGTTTGCAGAATCCTCTAGATATACCTGCTGAGTCATCAATAGCTATTGTCTGGCCCTTCCTTGTCCTAGCTTGGGTGGCGCAGAAGGCTTTGACCGCCCGTTGAGATACCACCGCCAGAGAGGTATGGGGTCGTATGACTGGCCACACAGTACTATACTGGATCCTTCTCTCTGGTTACGGTTCTTTTCAATTTGCCTACACATAGACCAAATAGTCTGGCCTATTTTTTACAGATTCTCCTCTGTTCTCATACGCCTGAAAACACAGATTACCAAACAATTCTTCTTCACACAAAGGGTTAACTTCTGTACTGTAATTGTTCACTATTTACTTAACTCCTGGTAAGGGTAAAAGAGACTCTTTAGCTATAGTAAGCAGCTCTTATAGGAGAAGGACTCTCCAAAATCAAATCATTGTTATAGAGTCTTGGGTAGTGCCATAGCCTCTGTACCACAGTCTTCCACTGTCTTGGGTTAGAGTTCTTTTGATTGAGGGTACACTCGAGCACACTATTCTATCTAATTTCCCTTCCTCTCAGTTTGTTAAAGTATTTATAGTTTATATAGAAAATATTAATTTTAATGTTATTACTGTTGTTAAAATATTTTATTTTTCCCTGTTCCCTTTCCTCACAGGGCTATTTTCCCTTTTGGGGCCCCTGGGCTTATAGTATCTTGCTTTTCCGTTTAGGGTTATAGTTTTGCAATCAATAATAATAATAATAATAATAATAATAATAATAATAATAATAATAATAATAATAATAATAATAATGACAATATAAGGTCAGTCTCCTGGTCGTTGTCCTACTAGCAAAATTATTGTTACCGACTTTCGCCTTTGCCTTTAATGAGTGGTCTTTAAACCTTTTATGGAATTTTCCGAGGTTTCTTATTTAGCTACAGGTACTTCGGACACCCAAAGGAGAATAAAATACTGTAGTTCCCATTGGACTCCCTTGTACACAATAGATGCCTTGGAAAAAGCACACCCACCTTCTTAGGATAGAAATGTGATTCAGAGGCTAGATATTACTGGTGAGATGTGTAAAATAAGTTCAATGGAGGGAAATTCCCAGTGGAATATCACAATTCATTGTATTGCTCAACGTTCGAAGCATTGGTAGTCGAACAAAATTCACCATACACTTAATCAATTCATAGTAATTTAAAGCTCTTCCAAAATAAGCTAACGTCATCATCGATTACGTTGTGCAGCTAAGATATATTGGAATCAATGAAGCCATTTTCTTTGGTAATGTAGAGTAGGGAAGGGATTATATTTTAATCGCAATGATAAATTTCGTAGAGGTTGAACTGTTAACAAAAATCTCTTATTTATGGGCAAAAAAAATATCTTGATGTTACGGAACGTTTGGCAAAACAAGATATTATCTATCTGTCTACCTATCTATCTATCTATCTATCTATCTATTTATCCATGAAAAGAAAAACGTGAAAAGTATTATCCTTCAAACAAAGCACTATTTTTTATCTTGTTTGTCCGTGTTTATCGTCTTTGAAATTAGGGTCTATTGATTTGGATATCATATTTACGATACCAGTCAGTGATTTCCAAAATTATAGGTTGGAAATACTTTTCAAAAACCGTGAAAAGTTAAATATGTTGTTAACCTTGCTGCATGATTTTTTCTCATTGAAAGTTGCACTATAAAGATGATACTTCAGGGAACACTATAAATGTAACAAAGTAAGTTCACGTGTGTTTTCTAGCTTCATGGTTATGATTATTCCAAGATTTAATCTTATCCGGTTTTTTATTGGTATAAGAGAGAGAGAGAGAGAGAGAGAGAGAGAGAGAGAGAGAGAGAGAGAGAGAATATATGCTTAAGCAATTCGTAAATCTTCTAACCATGGTCCGTTTGATAAATTTAAGTCAGTTATACATCATGCATGTAATCAGAAATTAATTGAGTTTTATGTGTTGGCCTCAGAGTATTTACTTATTCCGTGTAAAATGAAAATTTATTGAATATCATTGGTTTTGATAATTGAAGTGAAACTCGGTATTTTTCTTCTATTGGTGTTCATGCTTTTTTTTTATATAACTTATTTTATCCTACGTAAAATAGTATATATTTCCTACAAAATTTAACATTGGCACATTATGCGGTTTTCGAACCAATATAATATAACCTCAAGAAATATTATTTTGCAAATATCTTCCACTGCGTCTGGTGAAAATGATAGAATTGAAAGATAAAAAAAAGTTTTGTATAGGTATTAATAAGATTTGTTTCAATGCTAATCGTTTTGATTTTATAATCCATAATTTGTGCGAAAATTTTAATATTATACTGTTCATATACATTTTCGACGTTGATTTAAAGTTCATTGAAATTGAGTTTGTTAGGTAATATTTTTTCAGCGTCTTTCCTGCACATTTCTGTTTTCTTTTAGGTTTAAATAATTTATAATATTAGAAAGTGTCCGAGAACGTTGACTATTCGCTTTGCGGTTCAAAATTACGAAACAAATCAATCAGGTAATGAATCAATAAAAAAGGGTCACCATGATCGATTTTATTACCAATAGTCCTGTTTAACCAAGCGTCGAATCGTTGACAACCTTGATATGCCAGGATATATTAAGAAACTTACTTTACTTTAAGGGATGCTCATCTGGTTCTCTACAGCAGGGAACCCATCCCTCTACATGACCTTCATTGTCGTTTTATAATGTTCATGAAGGGGCATTTAACATTTCACAATGCATATTGTCTGCTTACTGCTTGAGCATCACTGTCAAACACTCACAGAACAAGAAAGTCTTCAATTTCTCCGTGAAAACGTTAATATATTCAATTATTCGGATATCTCGTGGGAGCTTAGTGTAGTCTCAGGTTCACATATTTAGAGGCTTTAGATCCTACAGTAAACATATATCTAGGTTCTAATAGTTTTTAACCATCTCTAACTATTTTCGAGTCAGGACGATTTGTTGGTTGCACAATATGTATTAATTATCTTAGATATTTTAGACGACCGGTTCAGATAACTTGGTTTGGATATTGTACATATTTTAGATTAAATTCTCGATTTAATCGGTAGTCAATGTAGATCAGTAAGAATAGGAGTGACCGTTTCTCTAAGGGGACACCTTTTACCAGTCGTGCTCCTCTGTTTATTATGGTTTGTAATTAAAGTTGCTCTTTTGGTCGACTGCAGTAGATTGAGTTATAGTTGTCAATTCTGTTAAGCACACAGTTGATTACAAGTTTCATTATAGAACATTTATCCAGCTACTTTTTTTATAAAAGGAATATTTCTGGGATGATAACAAGTTTTTTTTTCCTACATTATTTATTTGACGTTTGAGAGATAAGTTGCAGTCAAGATACGACTAGATCACAAACGTTACTAGATATCGGCACTGAGGCAATTCTAATGTTTATTTGAATATATCCCCAGCTTTTTGCAATGTTTCTCTTTCCTGCCACCATACAATAATTCTTTTTCCATTTAAATTTAGTGGTTCGACTGTCATCCATTGTCTAAAATTATCAAGGATTTGGTTTAAAGTTTTTAGTAGTGTCGTCTATATCATTTATTGAGAAAGTAAAACTTTGTCATCCGCAGATAGATTGAATTTCACACCATGGCTTTGAAGTATTTCTAATAGACTGATGGTATAGATGCAGGATAAGATTGGGCCAAGTACATTCCCTTTGCATGGCCTTCGCTTTAAAGGTTCATAGGAATAGGAAAAACAATTTCCTACCAGATTTTCTAACATCACTTAAATAAATTACATACTCTAGTCCTGTCTTGGATAGAAAAAAAAAATGTATTGATATTTCCTAATATCCAAATAATGTTAATTTAAAAACACGAAAACATTTATTAATCATTTCTGCTTCACAATTACTTTGAATTCGAAACAGAAATTTAATGGGATTTTCTTAGAAAGTTGCATTTGTATAATACCCTAATTAAATGATAGATAAACGCATTTCTTAATTCGTGAATGGATACTAAATGAATATGATGGGAGTAATAATTTTCCATATCTTGTTTATTGTTTTCGATGTATCCTGGATAAAAATCTTTAATAAGAAACTTGAGAACGAGGGTGAAATTATTCTGCTTCTCAAAAAGATTATATTGATATAATAATTTCAATCTACTGAAACTTCTGTCCTTCTTCATTTTGTAATGAAATAGTATCTCAGTCCTTTCAACTAAAATAATGCCTTACAGCATACACAAATATATCAAATGATAAAAGACAGTATATATATATATATATATATATATATTTATATGTAAATATATATATATACACATATATATACACATATATATACATATATATCTATATATACATATATATATTTATATATATATATATATATATATGTATATATATATATGTACATATATATATATATATATATGTATATATATATATATATATATATGTATATATATATATATATATTTTAGATATATATATATATATATATATACATATCAATATATATATATATATATATATATACTACATATGTATATATATACATATATATATATATATATATATTTATACCATTGGTAGGGTGTTTTTATTCTTCCATACAACTAAGTAGTCATTATTGGGTTGCAGTTCTGAAAAAAATTTTGAGGGTTAGCACATAATTTGATCGTTATTGATACCTATTATGTGTGAGAATTGGATTGATGTAAAAGGAGAGTATTAGTTTGTTAATAATAAGTGCACTGTACATAGATAGTTATATAGAAGCTATCATTTTATTGAATAAAGTTATTTGACTTAAGTAGGATAAAACAAAAAAGATAAAAATAAGTATACATGGGTAAGAGTGGCAAATGGAAGAGTAGTAGAAAGGGCATTAATGGATTATATGTTGATAACTAAAAGAATGTTTGGAAGATTGAAAGACGTGCACGTGTTTAGGGGTATGGCTAATGGTATGTCTGATAATTTTTGGGTGGAAGGAAAATTAGTTGTAGCAAAAGAGTGGGGGAATAGAGTAGGTGAATGTAAAAGGGAGCTAGTGAGGGTTGAAGAGCTAATAAAACCGGTGGTAAAAAGTAAATATCAGGAAAGGTTGAAAATGACATATGACGAAGTGAAAGTAAGAGAAACTGTCAATTTAGAGGAGGAGTGGAAGTTAGTAAAAGAAAATTTTGTTGGGATTGCAAGTGATGTGTTTGGCAAGAAGGTTGTTGGAGGCAGCACGAGGAAGGGCAGTGAATGGTGGAATGAAGGAGTGAAGGTAAAAGTGAAAGAGAAAAAGAGGGCTTTTGAAGAATGGCTGCAGAGTAATAGTGTAGAGAAGTATGAAAAATATAAAGAGACAAATGTGGAAGTAAGCGCAAGGTACGTGAGGCAAAGAGGGCAGCTGACCTGAGGTGGGGTCAGGGATTAGGTCATTCATATGAAGAGAATAAGAAGAGGTTTTGGAAAGAAGTGAAGAGAGTAATGAAGGCTGGCTCAAGAATTGAAGAGAGAGTGAAAGATGGAAATGGGAGGTTGTTAAAAGGAGAGGAGGCAAGGAAAAGATGAGCGGAATATTTTGAAAGTTTACTGAATGTTGATGATAATAGGGAGGCAGATATAATTGCTGTTGCAGGTGTTGAGGTGCCAGT
>NC_090729.1:54211435-54218935 GCF_036898095.1 Palaemon carinicauda
TCCCAAGTCTCCTTGTTGATGCTGGAGAGTTACCTCTAGACCTTTACCGAATGTCTTCCATTCTTCGGTATTGGTTTAGATTGCAAACACTCCCTAGCTCTCTAGCCTTTCAGACTGCACGCCTTGTAAGACACGCATCATACTTTGAGTTGCACCCAAAATCTCCTCAACCTTATGGCTTTCGGGTGAAACGATTTTTAAATAGTCTGGATACAATTAGAAATAAGGTACTTCCATTCAAGGTATCATCAACGCCTCCATGGAAGTTACCAGAGATATCTTTTTGTAAATATTTTATTGGAGATAAGAAGAATATGTCAGACCTAGAAGCCAGGTCTCTTTTTAATGAACATGTTAGAGAACATAGAGGATCAACTTTTATCTATACTGATGGCTCCAAATCTGATGCTGACGTTGGATTTGGAGTACATAGTAATGATTTTAATTGTAGAGGTGCACTTCCTCTGACCGCTTCCATATTTACTGCCGAACTGTATGGCATATTAACCGCTATTGAGAAAATAGCGTTGGAGAAGGAGGGTAATTTTACAATTTTTAGTGATGCAAGGAGTGTCCTTCAAGCTATGGAGGTTTTTAATTCTAATAACCCTCTAGTTTTAAAGATTTTAGAATGGCTTTTCCTTATTGGACGGAGAGGTATAACAGTTCAATTTTGTTGGGTTCCAGCACATGTAGGTGTGTCTTGGAATGAGAAGGCAGATTCACTGGCTAAGGAGGCTGCATCCGAGTTGCTGCCAAGAAGGTATCCCATTCCCTGTAATGATTTCTTACCTGACATCAAGAAATTGGTTTGCAATAAATGGCAACAGCAATGGGATAGTCAAGATGGCAATAAAATGAGGGAAGTAACAAATGACATATCTCCTTGGAGGTGTAATATGATGCCCCAAAAATGGGAGACGTCTCTTTGTCGTCTCCGTATTGGTCACACTCGGTTGACACACGAGTTTCTGCTGAAGGGCCAACACCAACCGTATTGTGACAACTGTTTGGTACCTCTAACAGTAAGGCATTTGTTGACTGAATGCCCCAATTATAACAACTTGCGAAATAGATATTTGTTTGAGGCTCGAGGTGAGGGTGGCAGGTTCATCCTTGCCAAGATTCTTGGAAATGATGTGTCCTACCATGCAAGTGGCATTTTTAGATTTCTTTCAGAAGCAAGTCTTCTGAAAAATATTTAACTTTTATGACATTCAATTTTTATGATTTTAATTGAATACTCTTTAATTTTTTATTTTGTTTTATTTTTGTATACATAAATTAAATGTTACCGGCGTCAATGACCTTAGAAGTCAGGATGCCTGAAAACTTTAAATCATTCATTCCATGATAAAAATATCCATATTTTAATCTTAATGCTCAGTACATTTCTAATAAAATGATTGTGGGCGAAAAGACGCAGGGTTCATTATGAACTAGTTTATTAAAATTTAATAAACGAACATATCAGATCACATTTATAAAATTTATATAATGTGGATGAAATGCGTAAGAGCACAAAGAAAAAGTCAACAGAAAATATTGTTTCATCTACTAGGAAACAGATTTGCTACTTCCATAGAATTATTAATAATAATGATATAGTCTGTATACTGTTTACATAAACTAGCGTAAAAAACGCTTGGCACAAGTGTCCGTATTATGCTATAGATTACCGACGTCAATGGAACAGTTTGTAAGGACACTTTCGTGGCCTATCGCTCAGCGTGTAGTAACATACAGTGACTACACGCGCACCCTCTTAATTAATCGTCCCAAATTAATTACACTGTTCCTCGCAGACTTAAAACAGAAGGTTAAAGAATTCTACCTGCTGCTACCACAGATCTCATAAGTTGCTCCACTTGCTTTTCATGGTGCATAAAGAATGCCTTGGATGATTACTAGCCGGTGTGCAAACACTGATGTTCAAGGTCCATATAATTAAAGAAATTTTATGGAGGAGGCAACTTTCCTCGGATCATGACTAACGGGTGTACTGTCTTGATCCGTTCTGCAAATAACACGGGTGAATTTCGCCCTTAGTTATAGATAACTTTGAACCCAGGTTTTCTCTTCTGAACAGCTGTCCTCCCATAAAGTCTGAAGTTCTATGAAGATAGACCTTTAGGCAGTCCACTGGACATAGAGATGCATCTTCCTCCAGAGGGCGGATTCTCTAGGGACCCCACCTGTTGGTGGGTAGCTTGTTCCTGGTAAGAAACGTTGGGTCTGGAAATAGATTCAGTTCTCCCTCCAAGAACTGGATGTGGCCTTCCTCTGTAGAGAGAGCCCCTATTCACTACCTCTAGCCCCCAAGGCGAGTACAAACAGAAATATGACTCAAATTCAAAACCTTCTATGCACATTCCTCATTGTTCAATACTTATACACAATGAGAAATCATATCTAATGACCAAGCAAATGGTCTTTGGAAGCGCTGAAGGGCTAGTTCATTAAGAACGTCGTTAGAAAGGTCGACCTGTAAGGCATATGGTATCTGACTTGCCAAGGCAGGCTTGAACAATAGAATTGTGTAGGCTGCTAAACCTTGCTCATGAAGGTGAATGAAGAATGATAAATAGAAATCTGTCGGGATTTCTTTCAGTTTCTTCGCCTTGACAAAGGATAGCTATTTCTTCCCAGAAGCCTCATAATGTTTTCTGGTTTCCTCCAAAAGTCTAAACCGACTTTTAAACACCGAATCTTTTTCTCATCGTTAAGGAGAGAAAATCATGAGATGTAGGTTCCATATTTTCTGTGATAGAGCGAAGACAGTCGACTTCTGTACTTGATGAGACAGGGATGGATCCGGTAGCGGAACGAATTTTAATCGTAGTTCCAAGGCCAGAGGGAACCACACACTATTTGGCCACTTATGGGCCACTATTGCAGCTTTCCCTTTGAAGGATCTCAGCATATCGAGGACCTTCAAAAGGAGGTGTGCTGAGGGAACAGATAGATATAGGACCATCTGATCCAGCCCAGGGACATAGCATCCACTGCCTCCGCTAACGGATCCTCGTAAGGGGACACGTAACGAACTACTTTCTTGTTGTCTTTCGTCGCAAAGAGGTCTATCTGCAGCTCTGGGACCTGACTCGAGATGAAGGAGAACGATCCTGCGTCAAGGGGCCATTCTGACTCTATAGGTGTAAACCTAGATAGAACGTCCGCTATCATATTGCGGAACTTTTGAATGTGAACTGCTGAAAGGTGCCATTTCTTCGCGCGTTTGATGCATATTTTCTCCAGACTCCTGTTGCATCCTTAAGCTGTGCTCTTAGCACTGGATCTGTTATCGAAGCAAACTGTAGAGAGCCCAGCACTCTCTCCTGTTTGCGTCTTGATATCCGTTTGGATTTCAATAGTCTCTTGACAGATCCTGCTATTTCTTTCCTCTTCTTACTAGGAATGGAAAGCCGATGTGACTCCAAATTCCAGTGGATTCCCAACCACCGAAATATTTGAGCTGGAGAAAAACGATACTTTTTGATGTTGATCTTCAATCCCAGATGTTCCAGGAACTGGATCACTATCTTAGAAGCTTGCATGCATTCTGTCCTGGATGCTGCCCACACCAGCCAGTCGTTCGAGTAGGCTACTACTTGGACCCCTTTTAGGCGTAACTGATGGACAGCTGCGTTCACGGGCTTCGTGAAAATCCTTGGGGCTATGTTTAGCCTGAAAGGCATGGTTCTGAAGGCGTAAAGTTATCAAAGTAACTTGAAGCCTAGGTAGGGGGAGAGGTGACGAATAATTGGAACGGGCCAATAAGCGTCAAACAAGTCTATAGACACAGCATATGCCCAGAATGACTCTGAGTTTTTCTGAGTCCTCCTTTGGAACACAAAACAGCCTTCCTTGGAATTTGATGGACTTAAACTTCCGGATTACTCTTTTGACTAAGAGCTCTCGGACATATTTTTCTAGAGCGGGGGTTGAGTGTTGGAAGAATTGAGGAAATTGAGGTGGAGGACTGCTCCAGCTCCAACCTAGTCCATTCTTATTTAGGCTGTGGGCCCAGGGATCGAAGGTCCAGCGATCCCTAAAAAGCTGTAATCTCTCTCCTACTGGAAGCATCTACTTCTGCTGTTGTGGACCTGAGGCCTTGCCTCCTTGACCGCGTCCTCCCCTGGATCCCCTTCCTCTTGAAGGGCGTCTAGAAGAACCTCTGGCTGTTCCTCTGGCTCTCGAACGAAAGGAAGAAGTCTGCCTTTCGGAGGCTGGGTTAAGAACTGGCGACAGTGTCGCCGTTTGTTGAGGTACCAGCTGGTATGTGGTTGGAGGTTGTGCCACTGTCTGAGGCACCGCAGTCACAGGAAGTTGTTGTTGATGTTGCTGTCGGTAGGGTTTAGCCGGCCGAGAGGATGGCCTAGGCCTTTTGTCTACTACCTCTTTAACCACTTCATTGGGAAAGAGGTCTTTACCCCAAATACGAGAGGAGATCAGTTTCCTCGGTTCGTGCCTCACCGCAACCGAGGCGAACACGAACTCTCTACAGGCTCTCCTAGCTTTAATAAAGCTATAGAAATCCTTCGTAACTGTGGCCAAATGGGTTTTGGCCACAACCATGAACATGTCCTGGTTCATGGGGTCACTTGCCATCGTTTCTAGTGTCGTTTGCAACGACATCGATGCCGCAAGTCTTTCCTTTGTCTCTTGCTCTCTACGCAAGAGAGCCTACGACAGTTTTGGAAGCGCCTCACCGAACTGGAGTTCAGCAATATCAGCTTCCAGTTTCCCAACTGAGAAGGTAAGGTGTACGTCCTTCCAGTCTTCTTGGTCCAAGGGCAAGGTCAGAGATAACGGCTTGCACTCCTCCAAGGAGGGGCATGATTTCCCTGCCTCCACCGCATTTAAGGCAGCCTTATATCCCTTTTCCAAGAAGGGAAAGGCTCTGGTAGGAGAAGCCACAAAGAAGGGAAGCTTCTTACTCAAGGCTGGCACCTTTGAGTTAGTGAAGCCCCTCTCTTTCATCGAGCTCGTTAATAACGTCTGAACTTTACTATGGTAAAAAACTATGACCTCCGACTCCATCTCCTCCTTTAAGGCTGGCTCCTTCCTAAGACGGGCATAGCAGTCTGGATAAAAATCTTTGTTGGACCAAAATTCCACGTCTTCCAGGGGAATTGCTCCCAACTTTTCTGAGATCACGATCTCCCCGGTTGTCATTGGCATGTGTTCGGCATACCTCCAAGGATTGGTTTTCAAGCACAAGGGAAGATCCTTCACGGTGAGCCGCTTCTGGGGCCCACAGGATGCTGCAAGTCTACGTAACTCCAGTTTCATTGCAGCTTCCTTCTCATCATTCTTCCTTTAAATTTGTTGGATCATCTCAACAATGGAAGAAAGAGTCCTTCCCTCATCTGGGATAGCAGACAATGTAGAAGGAACCGGTTCTGAGACCGGAACTGATGTAACCGACACTTCGTCGATTTCTTGCTCTTCTACTTGAGGAGTCTGAAATAGCTTCTCCTCCTGACCTTCTCCTAGAAGGTCCTTCTCAGTAGAATCCGACACCTCCGACATCCTATCGTCCACTTGGATGTCTTGAAAGGAGGCTGAGACTTCAGAATCTACCGGATTCAGGGCAATAGGTATCTTCACCTGAGGCTGGGGATGATTGCATCAGCCGATGCTTTAGGGAAAAGATAGGCCCTTATCTTCTCATTTGGAAGGTAGGGACCTGAGGTGTTTTTCTGAAAACACCTCACCCAGGATCGTAACGTTTCCCTAGCAGCATCCCTTGACTCCGTTGACTTAGGGTCGTCAAAAGCCTCAGTAATCAGGTTAGAACAAAATGTACAAACCTGAGGGTCACAATAGCGGAGAACACTTCTGGAGGCTGCGCAAGCTGCGTGCCTCCTGCAATATTGATTTCCACAGAAGTTCCTACTGCAGACATTACAGAACACACTCCTGCACTTCGGATGGTCCTCCTGTAAAGAGAAGAAAAATCCATGAGTATCAAGTGAAGGCTTTTCACTTATATTGAAACATTTAGCTTATATAGAAAAGCTATAAAAGAAAGAAGGAAAGACACATACTTGTATTTCCTGTTCAGTCAATTGCTGTAACCTCCCAAAATATTAAAACTAAGGTTAATTCTATACTAGAATACCTTATGTAATTTCCTAAACGGAAATTTAATGTGTAGTTTTAATATACGGGATTGAAAGAATACAGAAAGAACTCACTTTCTATATAAAGTACAGTCTCAACAAAAGGCTGTACAAGATAACATCAAGTATGATGAAGAACTTTAGTGTTATCACAAACTCTGTACAGCAGTTCCTACTAATGCAGTGTGTACTACACTACGAATATAGTAACTACTGTACATCGCATGTTATTGTGCCGGCCGGCAACTACCCCTTTATAGATCAAAGATATACTATCTTTAAGTAATAGGTGGCAGCCCACTGATTCGCGACTGTGTGCCGGCCGGCAATCATTGCCAGCCGACGGCTGAAAACACTAATACCCGGCTGCCGGCCACTATCGTAGTAGCTAGCAGTTTCAGGCTGTGTTTCCCCTGCCGGCAGGCAAAGGTAATAAAACCCATGCCCGCCGACAGTAGCCAAGAACCAGCGAACCTCCACCTGCCCGGCTGCCGGCTTAACAGCCGACAGCCGGGTTAGGGGTGCAACACAATAGACAGAGAAACACAATGGATGTAAGGTTATAAGGCGGCATTGCCATACGACCTTCCATCCAGAAAGAGTGAATTTATGGAAGGGGAGAATGTAACATTCAGGCTTCCAAAGAATCCATAGTCTGCCGGGCTCTACCGACGGACATGGAAGGGAGACCAAGGGAGGTCTGGGGTTCACTCTGCAAAGAATAAAGGTTCTCTGCCTTCTGACATGTAGTGCCGGCCAGCAGAGAGCTGAGCCTGTCCTTCATCCTAACCTATACTAGGTACAGAAGTAGGACTGCGGCTAAAAGAAAATAAAAGAAAGACGGGTGGGGATGGGATAAGCAGGAGACACACTCAGCCGTTAGGGAAGCTCATCCTAACCAAGAGTTGTCTATTAGGGAGGAAGATTGGCAATACTTGCTAACCTCCTCCCAACCAGAACAAAGTTAGGTGAAGTTATTTCGCCGGGCAACAGAGAAAACTCATTCTCCAGCCCGAGAAAAACAACACAGGACAGTCTGCTAGGCCACTAGTGGAAGGAATCATCCTTCTTACATGGACTAGGGAAGCAAAGCTTCCTGTGTCCGCCCCCAACCTAGCAAAGGAGACTCTTTATCTATGATAGGAAGAAGCAGACCACAAACTACAAACTCTAATGTTCTTCCCTAACCCCCAAAAAACAGTCACTCTGGTTATCAGGTCAGGACAGACCTATCCTAGAATAGTTATACCTGAATTATTAAACAGATAGAACCACTAGGATTAAGGCGAAGGCTTACAGAGGGAGAGAGGGATTGAACTTAGCCTCCGGAGGAGAAAAAGAACAATCGGGGATGTGCGAAAGTATACTACTG
>NC_090729.1:54221435-54236435 GCF_036898095.1 Palaemon carinicauda
AAGGAGTATAATCCACTACAACTTTTATACTATTTGATAACCGTATAGAAATGGGGCCGTGGTAGATGTAAACGTCACGTGACCCTACGTCATGGTCGACAAACGTCATTCTTCGTCTAGATGCAAGATCTTTATTTTCGTTCTTACCTTGCCCATAAAATTGAGATGACATTTCTCGATATAAAGTAACACAATAATGCAAAGTGGATGGTCGAATCCAATTTTCTTAATCAGGTCGGTGTTTCAAACTCTGATGGTTTTGGTTTCAAATTAATCAGAATCCTAGTTCATTACTTGTATCAAGGGTATCGTGAGCCTTGAAATAGAGAGTATTTGTAGTCCGGGAAGGGACTAATGATAAATTGCGATTACTTTGTTTTGTTATGTATTTAAACTCTTAAAGCTGGTTCTACGGCAAATTGAACCGCCGAATCCAAATCAAATCTTGAGCGTTATATGTAAATTGCAAAAATCTCAAATGGCTGCCATTGGCCTTACTGAAAAATCTTAGTTTGAGATAAAGTGACTCTATTCACATGTAATTTGTCGTTTCATGGTATTTTAAAGCTAATCATTCCACTTCTGAGGTTTTTTTTCTAATCTGAGCCGTTGTTGTACATTAAATCTATATGGTTACTATAAAAAGGCCAGAAATGTTGATGTATGATGTTAAATGTAACCTAAATAAAAATAACTTTTATAAATTAACTTTACCCATGTATATTTTTTTTTTTTTTTTTGCGTAAAGGAGTTTGTTTGAACATTGGAAGTCCTTGTTCTTTTTTTTTATCATTTGTTACTTCAGCATTTCAGATATATATTTCCCAAAATGGCTGGAGCTAAAATCAAAACAAATAGGTTTGCTGTGAGTAATTGAGAAGTTTTTCCAATCATTTAAGTTCTTACAATATGAAGTTTAAGTAACATACTGAGTTAAAAGTAATATTTATGTACATTATTGTCATTTCAGCTGAAGCATGGAGTGCCTTATATGTTGTTCAAGCGAGCCTGACCTCATATAATCTCCTCTAGAGTCAAGTTTGAGAAGTGCAAGTCATGAGCGAGTTGATGGCTTGTCTAACAGACTTGAGGATGCATCCAGTACTTTCATGTACCCTATATACTATCTAAGCACATATTGCTCAAAAATCTATATTGCTCGGACAATAAAAAAGAAAATACCTAATGATTCTGAATTTTAATCATATGCGAAACACTTGAGAGAGAGCAATGTATTCTCATCCCGTGAACATTCTTTATTCTTGTGGAGAAATGTAAGACATTCAGGGCCCAAGTAGAAATTCTTGAAGATGGAGGGAGGCTTACCTTTGCAGATCAGCAGATAGGAGAGGTCATCATACATTCAAGGAGGCCATCCTTATAAGAGCTAAATGAAGAGGAGACGTGGGGCATGGCATCAATTCTTCAGTTAGTAATCTACGTGCAGCAGAAGAGCATTATCACAAGAATTGTATATCAAAGATCTTCAGCAATGCTTCATTCAGTGTTGAAACGGACATATATTTGCATCAGGCTTTAGATGCACTTGTGAAGAAGATACAATATTTTTTTTTGCATATGTGGAACAGCATCAAGTTACATAAGAACTTTGAACTTCAAAGCATGTGACTTTCTGAGGGATTCCTTCATAGACTGTCTGTAGCAGAAGCTTTCATCCTAACTAATTATCCTGTCATCTTCAACGGTTGCATCCTTCATTGCCTTTAGGAGTCACCTGTCTAACAAAATGCTATTGGTAAATGATGTGAGCTAGAGAATCTAATCAGAAAGTCACTCACAAGAACCCTCTGACCTACACCACGAGATTGACACTTGAGCAAACATTAGGTTAGTAATACGACAATTATTAGAATTCTCTAATTTGATGGCACTTAAAAATATGAGCATTGAAAAGCATTCAAAGTAACAACTAGACAATGTATAAACTTTTTATATACATTTTTCCTTGAAGGTGAACGCAGTCGTATCTTCTAAACTTTATTCCACCGAGGATGTCGTAATGGTTGATTATATGGTAAACAATGCCTCAACTGGTTAAACAACATTCCTCAAACTTATGTTGTGTGACTGGCTTAGTCACCAAAAAGGTATTAATGACAAGCTTTATGAATTAGGGATAACGATAACATCTTATCAGGAATTACGACGTTCCCGAATTTTTGCGGCAGTTTCAGTTACCAGAAATCCTCGTGGAATTTCGCAGTTTGACAGCAAAGATGGACTAATGCAACTTGTGGCTAACAATTATGATTTAGAGATAATTTCCAAAAATGGCCAGAAATCAACTCACAGTTGGCCAGTGATCATCATACATTCATAATCGAAACCCCAACAATAAAGTGTCTCAAGCTTGAAGATACAAGGCAAAGACCCTCAAACTGGAAGATATCCCTGTGAAATGCTTTCCTTGCAGCAAAAACCTAATATGCAAGCAATATGCGGCAAACAGGCTGTGCCCATGCTTTCATTTATTACGACCTAACAGGTGTCTCTGAACAAGTTATTTGTTAAAGATTTCAAGTGTTTTTTTTTTTTTTTTTTTTTTTTTTACACTGATACTGTAAACATAGCTGAATGTCCATAATAATGTGGATGTAATACCAAGCAAGCACAAGAAAGTGGACGACAGCCAGAGCCAAGAACTGGTGTAGAGTACATACCATTCCTTGACAAGACCCAAGCAGAACCTGACACAATCAAAACAGCAATGGTTCGAGCTCAGTTCTTCACAACTCTCACTGGTCAATAGTGGAAAATCTTTTTTAATGATCAGCCGCTGTATCAGATAACAGTACATGTCAGCTGGACTGACCAGGAGCTTTTCACGTATTTCATACCGTAACTTGGATGACTGCATTTGCTAATGAGTTTCATTGGGTTTTAAATGTCAGGATGTGGTCTTGAGGAAATTCTTAGGTCAACTACCAAAGGGTACCTAAACTTTTGTTTGGCCAAAAAATTACTCAAAATATCAGAGCTCTTCTAATTGATCTCAAAGAACTACTTCGTTCACTGCTATAAAATTCTGAGCTTCATGATAATTTATATACATGGTTTATATCACCCAAATAATGGAAGCAAAAAGTGAGAAAAGTAAGACAACTAAACTCTGTGTAGGGTTCTTGCAAACCCGTTTTTATTATGATTATATTTATCCAAAGAGAAAAAGAAGGATACTGGCCTCTTCATATGTTTGTAGCAGAGAAGATATTACCGTAATTATTTTCTTCTGGACACTTCTACCATGCTCCTTATGGCTTTTACTACTTCCGCTCCATCCAAAGCCTACCTACACCTGTCCTGCAGAAGTTCATGAAAGATCAGCATGTGATAAATCACCAAGATGACCTGTGGAATGGGGTATGGTCTGAGCTCTTCATTCACACAACATATATGAGGTATGGTAATGGACCTTCTGTTATTATTGGATCTATAATGAATGAGTCTACTCTGTCTGTATAGGCACCCTCTCTGAGCATTCATTAGCAGATCAAGGCGGATCAAGGTAAATTTAGAAGAAATGAAAGATGGACACGTACAGCAGATAGTGTGCACTCACAAGGAAGAAACCCACACTCACATCGAAGCAGATGCTAATGAAAAAAAAAATATATAATAATTGTTATCAACCTGCATAGACATCTTTGATGATGAATCTCATCCTACCATTAGCATCATTGATACACTTTATGGACGGATCATTGATCATTCTGACTTAAATGCCCATGATACAATTATGTTGGGGGCCACTGCACAGGTGCAGTATGAAAGTGAATGGCCAGGGTGTTTTCAGAATAAGAAACAACCCAAAGTCAAACCTATGGCAGCTGTAACCAAGTTAAGAACATGCGTTGGAAAAGAACCCCACATATCTGAGACATTATTCATATATACTTGCATCATTGGAATAATGGCTTCATCAAAGGAAAATGTATCCTCATCCAACATATCTCTATGACGAGAATGAGAGATGCGATTAACTGTAAAATCTGTTCTGAAGAACAATCTGAAAGGCGAGCCTAAAAACGAATACTTAAGTCTGGTGGTAGTTTTCCTGGATGGCTGTGCCATTCTGTGGACTCTTCCATTCTATGGACTTTTCATTCCCCTACACACCCAGCAAAGGTATGTTGCTGTTACCAGTCTCATAAATCATCTGTTTAAACAGATATGCTTGCTGTTGTATTGAATCGGTTAAATTCCTTAAGTACCAAATCCCCTTGGTCTACAGCAAGGTCAAAGGGACTTAGTGGTGTGTACAAACTCTCAAAAGAGTCACCACTCCTAAAGCGAGAAACGGTGGTCAATGTCACTGTAAACAAAGAACAAATCATACAGTTGACTGTCACCAATTTGTGCAGTGTGGACGTTCCTCCCAGCATGAAACTTGTTGTCGGACCTGATCCATATCCTATACATATTAGAGTTGGAAGACAAGAAACTGCCATCCCACATGAGGAAGCAGACATCATTATGATATTTCATATAATCAGTAAAGCTGCAGCAGGGCACACTCCAATCAAAGTAGTTTCTGATGACACTGACATACTTCTACTTCTCAGCCATCACTCACATGAATGAAATCCCAACGCTCCAATTATACATGGAATTTTACACCAGAGACCGAACATTTTTCAGCATTATTAAAGTTGTTGAAAATCATGCTTCAATTATACCCAACCTTCTTATTCAATATGCATTAATTGGATGTCATACTGTTTTGTCTTTGTCCGGATAGGCAAAGCCGCAGCTCTTAAGAAGTTGGTAGCATTTACTGATGAAATGAAGCTTTGCTATATCTCAAGGTCACACAATTAAATCATCAATTTATCCTTGGAATATGTTTCAGTCCTGTATGGAAAAGAAATATTTGGTACACTGAGTGAGGTGAAATGCAGCATCTTTACAAAGAAGACAAGCAGCAAAAGGTACATGTCACCTAAGTTGAAAAGTCTACCTCTCACAATATTTTTCTTCAAGCTCCACTGTTCCCAAGTTCACTATGAAACCACTCTGTGGAAATATGCAGGTGTGCCAGTACCCCACAAAAGTTCAACCTGCTGGAATCAGGGTGGCAGAGGAAAGCGTCACAACTGCAATCATTTCGCATACTTCCAGGTCAACTAGCTGGTCAAGAAAAAGTTATCGACCTGGTTAATTGCCAGTGCAAATCAGGCTGTAAAAAGCTCTTTTTTTTCCTGCATAACATAAGTATTTACTGGCTTTCTGTAACTTTTGCAAACATAGGGGACAGGCAACTTTTGACAACCCTATGAAATTTATCACAGACAACAGCAGTGATGAAGAGTGAACGAGTATCCAAAACTGCATCTGTAAATGATTTTAGTGTGTCAGCATGATGTATTTGTTGATAATTAATGAAAAATTTTAAATTATTTATTTTTTATTTTTTATTGTAAATATATATATATATATATATATATATATATATATATATATATATATATATATATATATATATATATATATATATATATATATGAGACAAAATAAGGTAACCTCCCTCCGATTTCAAGAGCAGAGCATGGCATGTAGGTTGAACTTTGGGCCCAGTCTAAGTGTTTTTGGAGCAACCTGTTAAAACTTCTCATGGCGACCAGTCAAAGACTTTTCTTCATAAATCTAGATGGGTTTGACAATAGACCGCTGATTTCCATTAAGGTTTTGGAGTCAAGACTGTTTGCATAAAAAGTGCTTATCAACAATGAAGGCCAAAGGTCAACATCCTAAGATATGAAGGGTAAAATGCTTAGATTACTTATGTTATGTATATTCAGTTAGATCTTACCAAATAGTATTAGAATTTCATGAGCACAATATATATGTGGTTTAATAAAATTATTTTCAAAGGATTAAATGCAAGCAAACTTATTATGAATAATCGTTTAAATACTTTTGTCATTCTTCTAGTTTTTGTTCAATTCCCTCCTTTTCCTGAAAAAAATAGTAAAATTTTTGAAATATTTGATGCACTTCAGACACACACACACACACACATATATATATATATATATATATATATATATATATATATATATATATATATAAATATATATATATATATGTGTGTGTGTGCGTGTATACACACACACACACACACACACACATATATATATATATATATATATATATATATATATATATATATATATATATATATATATATATATATATATAGCAGAAAGGCGAAAGAAAGCAGATACTTCAGCATTTGGACAGTTTATTGTCTAAGCTTTCGGGAACAACATTTCCCATCATCGGAGCAAAAAAAGGAATGTAAAACACATATCAATAGACATTACGTTAGTCAATGAAATTCTGTTAAAAAGGCAAGAATTATAACAAATAAATCGAAATACTTAAAAAATTAAGTGGAGGAAATATACTAAAAAATAAATTAAACCATATAAATCAAATTAAAAATTAGAACATTAAAACATTAAATGAATACTATAGGAAAAGAGCAATATCAAAATCAGAACAAATACACAGAAAACTTTAAAGAAAAATTCACAAAACATCATAAATAAGGGAATCAAAACAATAATACTCAGAAATAACCTGGAATAAAAGAAAAAAAAAACAGACAAAATAAAATAAACTCTGGATAAGAAAGAAACACACCTATATAGTATGGAAGAATATCCAAGACTGAGACATGGAAGGACGGGGAGGTTTAGACGTTAGAGCGTGTAAGTAATGGTTTGAAGATTAAGTGGTTAAGTTGTTAGGCAATATGTAAAGGAACAGAGGTTGTTGAGTGATTGAGAGTAGGGGATAGCTGTTTAATGAAAAGTGATTCTAGGGTAGGTAGAGAATAGCTATTGGGTGATTGGGCTAGTATTTTGAAATTAGAATAGTTAATTAATTGCTTGCATTGTTGAGCGTGATTACGTATGGAAGAAAATTCTTTTTTATTTAAAATACAACCTGTACGGTGACTGACTCCTCTATGAGAGTCAATGCGGATCCTCAAGAGACGGTTGGAACAACCAATATAGGTTCCTAAATTACATTTAGGACAATTGTATAAGTAAACAATTGAGGACCGCATCAAATCTGGTAGAGTGTCTTTAAATGTGAACATGCTGCCTATGGATAGTGGATTTTTTAATACAAACGTAAAATTAACATAAGGATACAAATTAGAAAGAGCTTCATCAAGTTTACATTTAACATTTTTATAGTTATATATAAATGGCAGAGACACATACATTTGCTTCTTTGGTACGTTTAGTACGGTGGCTTTCGGAATAAAAAAGTTATCTAAAAACTGTTTTGTAAAGTTATCAAACACGTCACATGGATAACAGTTCCTAATAAAATATGAGGTATTATTTTACTATAGTTCCAACTCTTTCTATAATAATTATAGTATTATAGATGCATTTTGCATAAGAAATTGTTAAACTTTGTCTCAGAACACTTTTGGGGGAAATTCACCATATGCGAGATATGAATGGTTATAGAATTCCTATCCTCGAAAAATTTCGAAGTGTTTTGTTTACTTTATCACAGACACAGTTTGCAGTTTGTGCTGTGATGCGAATTTGTTTTTGTTTGGAACTGCATTGTGGTTCTGATGCGAATTTTTCCCTCTTAAAATTGCATTGTGGGTAGTTACTTCGTATGTCTAGGAGTCACGTGACCTGGTGAAAATCTGACAGCTGTCAGCCATATTTGCTTGTCATTTGGTTGAAGTCTCTCATAGATTTAAGCTATGTCTCTGTGTTTGTCTTGCAATTTTGATTATTTTCGATTAATTCATGATTTTTATGAAAATGAAACACGGTGCATTGAATTTTTAAGAGAACATGGAGTGCTACCTGCAGCAGTACAGTGTTTAAATTGTGGAAAACCCTGTCAATTCAGAAACGATAAAAACGTTAGGCGCTGTACGGGTTATGTTTTAGACAAAAGACACAAAAAGAGAAAATATTGTAATTTTACTGTAAGTGATCGGAAAGGCACATTTTTAGATAAAGTTAAATTGCCAGTATGGAAGTTGATGATTTTTCTTTGCCAATTTTGAGTGAATTTTGGAAACATCGCCCAATTATTTAGTATTTAAATATTTCATCAAAGACCAGTGTTGATTGGAGAAGTTTTTGTAGTGAGGTGAGTCAGTTTTGGTACAATAATCAGGAGCCCATTGGTGGTGTTGATGTTGAAGTGGAAATTGATGAAACACTAATTACTCATAGTAAATACCATAAAGGTCGCCCTCTTACCCAGTGTTGGTTGTTTGGTGGTATAGAGAGAACATCAAAAAAATTCTTTGTTGAGGCATTAATTGATCCTGGTGCTGACAATCGGAAAAGTGAAACTTTAATTCCATTAATTAATCGCTATATTAAACCAGGCTCTATTATTTACAGTGATTCGTGGCGAGGTTATAATAAAATCAGTGAGAGTGGATACACTCATTTTCAAGTAAACCACTCAGAAAATTTTGTTGATCTCAACAATCCTAATATTCACACTCAAAATATTGAACGCTTGTGGCGTGATATTAAGGAGTGGATTAAAAGGCCTGGTATTAAAAAAGACTATTTGAAACAATACCTTGCTAGGTATTTATTTATTAAGCATTACCAGGATTCAGTTTTGCACCAATTTTTACTTGAAGCTGCTAAACTGTATCCACCTTTAAGTGACACTCACCCACCATCACCACCTAGGGAATCCTTTTCTGATGACGACGACGACGACACTGTAGATGAGCCACAACCTTCTTGTTCTGGATATAAACCATCAAAACGTTTGTGTCCATCCAATTAAGGTAAATTCTTAATTGTATTTCAAATAGTATTGTAACATAATATACTTCCCAAGTTAGGTTAGGTTAGGTTGGTTTGATCTGGTTAGGTCATTTAAACACTATCCGGGGAGGTACAGGGGCACAGAGCACCCCCGTCAGGGCTCTGTGTCCTAGGTTAGGTTAGGTTAGGTTAGGTTAGGTTTGTTTGATCTGTAGGTGCTCCTAATTCATTAATTCATATGCTGTTTTGTATCCATGGTGATTTACCCCACCCAAAACCCCGTGTTCCCAAAGGGTCCCCTTGTTGGATGTAGTAGGGGGGTATAAGCTACTAACTGAAAAACAACTTATTTCCCCGAACTATTACTATCGTAACCATTCACAACACATTAAAACACACACGAAAATATATAATTACTCTACAAAAATGGAGTTGGAACTACTGTAAAAATTTACCAAATATGATTTTAAAAATTTAATTTCCTCGTGGAATCTACCCCAATCTGAAGAAAGATTAAAAGCTCTAAAAATTAATGTTTTACATGAGTTTACTTTAAATGAAATCGGACAGTGACTACAAAAGTTTAACCCAAGTCCAGTAAAAGTTTGTTTTCTAAAAATGCCAGTACTAAATGCACCATTACAACGTGAAATCTTAATATCTAAAAAGGAAAGTTGATCATTATGTTCGGATTCCAACGTGAACTTAATATTTGAATGAAATGAGTTTATGTACTCTAAAAACAAAGTGGCATGATGTCTATCTTTAAAAAGAACAAATGTATCATCAACATAACGTCTATAAAATAGGGGTTTAAAGGACACAGGGCACTGATCAATGAACAACTTTTCTAGGTGGCACATAAATATATTTGCAAAGGTAGGGCCCAAGGGAGAACCCATTGCCATACCATCGACCTGTTTGTAGACTGTGTTATTGAAAATAAAGAAAGTTTCTGTTACGGCAAGTTCAAGTAATTTTCTAAAAGAGTTAACGTTAAAACCATGAAATGAGGAAGTCGGGTTGGGAAATAGTCTAGTTAAAATAATGTCTATTGTTTCTGATAGTGGAATATTAGTAAATAAAGAGGTAACATCATAACTGACCATAAAACTATTGGGATCTTGCTGGAGAATATGAGGTACAAACTGAGATGAGTTTTGCAAGGTGTAAGCATTGGAAGTGAGATCACTGAGTAAAGGGACTAAAAATTTAGCTATACTAAAATTAGCGGAGTTATAAGCAGCCAGAATGGGACGCAAAGGTATGTCAGCTTTGTGAACCTTGGGTAAACCATATAAAACGCTGAAGGATGAACCAGTGCTGTACAAGGAACGGTATGTTTCTTCTGATAAAAAGGATTCATATATATATATATATATATATATATATATATATATATATATATATATATATATATATATATATATATATATATATATACATATATATATATATAACCAGAAAAATACTTTTAATCAGATTTCCAGAATCATATAATACAGTAAAACCTTCAGATATATGTATATGTAAAGAAAAACGTCCATGTTGAAAAAAACGATAAAACCTAGAGACTAAATTATCCTGCGATTTTTTTTTCATCTCCACTTTCTAGACAGTAGAAGGTCACATATCCTGAAGTGAATTATAAGTGGAAGGGATAATCTATTAATCAATATATTACTATTCAATGGGGAAAATCATTCATAAACAAAACGTAATCTTTCGACATCACAGTAATTACTGAATTTAAAGCCGCAATTTTCAGCGATAAGAGTCCCTGGCAAATTGGACATTTTGCCAAGAGACTAACTTAATATTCTCATATTGGGACCAGACTCAAACACCAAATTTGTTCTCATGATGGAGAAGGCCTGACCATTAGAATTAATTGCATGCCTATTATTACAAACAGGATGAAACTGTCCGGGATGATCTGAATGTAAAGGATGGTTTAAAAAGAAATATATATGCATATACATATGAAAATAAAACATTCATTACAAACTATTCGAATAACAGCTAGAAATTCATATCTAAATCAGGAATGATAAATTTAATAGACCACAAGTTCCTGTCCAACAAATTAAGAAGTGAATAATCAGCTGAAGACCAGACGGGAGAACGATACTCGAAATAAGGTAGCATGAAAGAATTAAAACACTCATTCAAAATAGATGGATCACCGAAAATCTTTAAAGACTTTCTCAATAAGCCAATTTTTTGTGTAATTGAAGAAGACTCAAACATAATCTGTTTCTCAAAAGTGAATTTCCTGTCAAGAATAACACTTAAAATTATAAAAGAGTCATACCGAGTTAAAGAAGCATTATAAATGGTGAGATTCGGTTGTTGAGGAAACACTTCATGCTAAAGAAAACAAGACCGCGTACCAGTTTGAATTTCTTAAGGGGATCGTCCTCCGTTAATTTTCATGGATATCCTCTGGGATATCAAAAATCTTTATTTTTTGGCAGTGAACTGCATCACAACTGAAGAATCACGTGAGAAAGTATCGTACTAATTCTCCCATAAATAAGAGAGTTATTGTTTTTTTTTTTTTTTTTTTTTGTGCTAGAGGTATATGGCACTTTACTGGCTATCGTAATAACATGCCACCATGTTCTTGAACTCACTGTAACCTATGACGAGTGTATTATTTCTATAGAATATCGAGAGATATTTTACTATTAATCGTGCGTTTGTCAGCTCTTTTCATTAGTTGCCCCACACAGCTCAACAATTACTCATTGTCTCAGTGTCTACTACAAACCCATAGTGAAGGGAAGAGTTGTGCCTTGTGCTCTTGGTGTGGTCACTTATTTTCTTCTTACTTATCTTACGAGTGAACTGCAGTGGTATTTATCATGCCTAAAAGCAAAACAAGAACCATATATAAGGATAGGGAAAAGTTAGCCCTTGTAAGAAATTTTGATGGTTAAATAAGCATGGTAACATTCAAGATACAGTCCTTGAATGCAGAGTCAACCACTTGTTGGAACAACCAGTGGGAGTACAGTCACTCATATAAGTTGATGGATGTCCGGGTTTTTTTAGAGAGATTTCCATTTCACTCCTTTCTGGAAGACAGGTGTCTGTTAGTACCAATAGGTAGTTGAATATTTGACCGGTTTGGCGCTCCCATACACCTGTCGTCCAGAAGTAGGTGAAATGGAAATCTCTCTAACACCCGGACATCCATCAACTTATATGAGTGACTGTACCTACACATACAGTGGCAAATAAACAATCATCACAGGCAGTGTATGACGATGATATTGTGATAGAGGAGGATGGAGATTTAACAGCTCCAACTTTATCATCGACTATTGAACCTGTGGCATCGTCATCTTCACAGCAAATAACAACAACAACAACTTCCTTTACTGAGGAACCCCGTATTCCACCAGCACGAGTACGAACAAAGCTGATGTTGATCGTTGACGAAAATGAGGAAGAGAAGTTTAAAGATTATGATGCCGTTAGTTTTATAAAAATATCACAGTTGGAAGCTATAGCAAGTGTTGCGAAGTGCCCGAAAAGAAAATGTAAAAGTAACATAAAAATTATTCCTGCAAACATCAGATAGGATACTACATTTGACGTGGTCTGCAATGATTGTAACAGTATTCTGTGCAACGCTCCTCCAAAGGCATATGAGAACGGGAAATCTAATCAAAAGTTTTCACAGAATAACTAGCAAGAGGTTTTTCATTGACTGAATAATGGAATTGGACGTGCAGGCCTAAGGAAAATGTCAGGTCTTGTTGGTGGCATAGTTCTGACTGCTGGATCATATTCAAGACACAGTGAATTTTTATATAAAAAAGATGAAAATGCATGTGAAGAAGCATCAAAGAAAGGCCCATAAATTTGTATCTGATTTTTATATAAATAAACTTGGAATTTAACCTGATGAAAATGGGATAATAAACATTGGAGTTTCATTCAATCGCACATGTCTCACTCGTGGCCATCAATCACATATATGTGTTAAGTTTGTAATAGAAGTATTCACGGGGACAGTGATTGATTTTGAAGTGCTGAGTAATTATTGTTATAAATGTTCTAGATATACTGAAAACGTCATAAATGTACAAAGAACTTTGAACGAAAATCTGGAAGTATGGAAGCAGAAGAGGCAATAAGGATGTGGTCTCGGTCCGAGGCAATTGGTTTTCGTTATGTAACGTTAGTAGGTGGCGGGGACTCAAGTGCTTTTAATGCTATTTGTGCTATGAATAATAAAAATAGTCCTTATAGAAATATGAAAGTGGTAAAGGAAGACTACATAAACCATGCTGAGGAAAGGATGGGATATCGATTGATGAAAATGGAAAAAAGACGTGAGTGAAATAACTTAAACAAAGATGGGGAAACTTAAAAAAAGAGATTTTTATTTCAGGAAAAAACATGCTAACGCAAAAGCTTATTGAATATATTCGGTGTCGTTATGGAAAAGCATTACAAAGTAACACAAATACAACTGTTAAAAGCATGAGAAAAGCAATTTGGGCTATGTATTTTCATTTAATTTCAACTGACGAAAATCCTAGACATAACTTTTTTCCGGTTGGTGCAAAGTCCTGGTGCTCTTTTAATAAAGCCATAGCTTGTGAAGAAAATACACGATCCCATGAAAAAAGAAAACATGGTCTGTCGAAAATACCTTTGGACTTACATGCCCACATTCGTCATATATTCGCTGACATGTCCTCTCCTGATCTACTACAAAGATGCTTACCAGGGTGGACACAGAACCCAAATGAGTCAATATATAGTCGAGCTTGGAAGCAATGATCAAAAATAAAGTTTATTGGGTTATATTGTGTCATATTTGTTGACAAAACAACCACTGTAGAATACAGTTTTGGATATGAAAGAAGCAACCCTCTCACAGCATGTTTTCGCACGAGTACTGATATTCATGAATCCTTTTCATCTCCTTATAAAGACAGGCTGACGATGCAGTTGCCAAGAAATAGAAGAAAAAAAAAAACAATGAAGAAATTAAAGACTACGAAAGTGGTACCTTCTAAAAGCAGAACCAGGAAAGAAGGAGGGGTGTGGCACCTCCTGATACCCTCACCTTCAGTGAGTAGCACTCTCATGGGATGTTGGGGGGAGGAGGGAGGGGCCATGCTTACGATAATTACCAGATAAAGCTTTAACGTAAGTTTAGTTATTTTAAAACATTTTTAGAATATTTTCTAATTATCATAAACGATAAAAATTGTGTTTAATGATGATATTATTATTATTATTATTTTTTTTTTTTTTTTTTTTTTTTGCAAAAATTTGAAGGGGAATATCTCAGCTTTATAGTTATTGACGTTCAAAACAACTTTTCTCCATTATTTACAAAGATATTTCGAACCCAAAGACGTTGTTCGAAAGAGGAATAAAAATTAAGAAATCTGATCAGACGAATTATATTTTTAAGGTTATTGGAAATTTTTAGAATTTTTCAGAGTTTAAAAAAAGAAAAAAATTTAAATACCAACCAAATGAAATAGATCGAATAAGAAAAAATCATCAGACCAATATTTTCACAATCAAAAGAGCAATGGGTATTAAAAATAATCATTTCAATGCCTTATTTTTCGAGAAAAATAGAAAAAAGTGAATTTATATTTTTTTTCAATTTGTATTCATAAAACAATTATTTTTGGTCTGATTTCAATGAAATTTATATAGGATTACCAGAATAATAATACAAATAACTTTTGGTAAAATTATGAAAATCCAATGATATTTGCCGATTTTAGATTAAATGGCAGACAATCCCCTTAAGGGTTCATCAATCAGCCTATCAGAGAACTCTGCTGTTGACTAGGTCAGGGCGTTACGTGTGATTTGACGAATAGCAGCGCCTGTTTCTTTGTTTATATTTTAAGTCTGCCATTATCAATGCGTGTTTGGGAAAAGAGATTTACCCTTCGAGCGTTTCACATCTCATTTGCCAGTTAATATTATTCAATTCCACTTGTTTTACATATCAAAATATGGAGTCATGTGATAAGTGATATTAATGATCTGAATAGAGAGAAAATGTATGCATCTTCTGATAAACTGGGTGAAACTTTGCAGGGATTATCAGCGTGGTCTTCTCTATCGGTGCAGATGATAATGACGTTGATAACTTGGTTATTACGATTAATAGGGTAAAATACGTTCTACGTTGCAGATATAAAAG
>NC_090729.1:54238935-54243935 GCF_036898095.1 Palaemon carinicauda
ATGATGGTTAAACTTGACACGTTACTGTTATGAAGAAGTTGTTGATTATAACTTTAGGAAATGTCAATACGCTTGTTTGTTTCTTTTAAAAGCAATTTCCCAGGATATCCAGACTACCACTAGGAGCATCTCCAATCAATACTTCCCTAGTTAGAGTATTCAAGCGAAGAGGACCACCCAACAAACAGGAAACTAATTGAAACAGTCTGCACGAAAAGGAATACTTCCTTTATAACATGCTCACGGGTAGCAAGTTATCCTGATTTAAAAAGGACTCTTATGTTTTTTGTGTTGTGCTATTCCTGGTATGTGATAAACTAATCTGACATTAAAGAATCATTATGACTAATAGTGCAAAGTGAAGTTTATGTATAAATGTAAATATTCTATTTTTAATGTTCATAAGTTTTATTTTATCTAACTAAGATTATATATTATTTATAGGGTTGTGTTATTAAATGTATTGATGGTCAACAATGGTGTTTCCTTCAATCATCCGACTTCATGCAACATATATATATATATATATATATATATATATATATATATATATATATATATATATATATATATATATATATATATCTTCTTTGCAAAGGTGCTGCTTCTCACCTCAGTCAGTGTACGGAATATTTCTTGTCAATACAGGATTGAAACATATTCCAAGGATAAATTGATGATTTAATCCTTTGATTGTGCAATATAGCCTAGCTTCATTTTATCAGCAAACCCTACCAACTTCTTAAGAGCTGTGGCTTTGCCTATACGGACAAAGACAAAACAGTATCACAGCCAGTTACCACATGTGAAATAAGAAGTTTGGGCATAATTGAAGCATGATTTTCAAAAACTTTAATAATGCTGATATCTGTTCGATCTCTGGTGCAAGATTCAATGTATAATTTGAGCATTAGCATTTCATTCCTCTGAACATGTGAATGATGGCTAAGAAATAGAATTACGTCAGTTTCATCAGAAACTACTTTTATTAGAGTGTATCCTGCTGCAGCTTCACTGATTATATGATATATAATGATGTCTGCCTCCTCATGTAAGATGGCAGTTTCTTGTCTTCCAACTTTAACATGTACAGGATATGGACCAGGTCCTGTGACACAAAGTTTCATGCTGGGAGGAACGTCCACACTGCACAAATTGGTGACAGTCAACTGTATGATTTGCTCTTTGTTTGCAGTGACATTGAACACCGTTTTTCGCTTCAGGAGTGGTAACTCTTTTGAGAGTTTGTACACACTACTAAGTCCCTTCGACCTTGCCTTACTGGAGGTTGATTTGGGAAGCATATAGTTTAATCGATCCAATACAACAGCGAGCATATCTCTGGAAATAGATGATTTATGAGACTGGTAACAACATCATCGACTAGAGCTGATACCTTAGCTGGGTGTGTAGGGCAATGGACACTCCACAGAATGACACAGCCATCCAAGAAAACTATCACTGGAGACTTAAGTGTTCGTGTTCTATGCTTCACTTTCATATGCAAGTATATATATGAATCATGTCTCAGTTATGTGGAGTTCATTTCCAATGTATGTTCTTGACTTCGTTACAGCTGCCAGATTCTTGACTTTGGGTTCCTGCTTCATCTGAAAACACCCTGGCCTTTCACTTTCATTCTGCACCTGTGCGTTGGCCCCCAACTGAATTTCATCATGGGCATTCAAGACAGGATGATCAATGATCCGTCCAGAAAGTATATCAATGATGCTAATGGTAGGATGAGCTTCATCATCAAAGATGTCTATGCAGGTTGATCACAATTACTGGATTTTGTTTCAGTCAGTAGCTTATGCTTTGATGTGAGTCTGCCTTTCTTCCCTCTGAGTGCATACTGTCTCTTGTGCTTGTCCATCTTTCATTTGATCTGCCTTGATCTTCTAACGAATGCTCAGAGAGGGAGCCTGCACAGACATAGAGGACTCATTCGGTATATTTCCATTAGTAATAGAAGGTCCATCAACATACCTCATATATGTTGTCTGAATGAAGAGATCAGACCATACCCCATTCCAAAGGTCATCTTGGTGATTCATCGCATGCTGACCTTTCATGAACTTCTCCAAGATAGGAGGAGGCAGGTGTTGCATGGAACGGAAGCAGTAAAAAGCATAAAGAGCATAGTTGAAGTATCCAGAAGAAAATATTTACGGTAATATCTTCTCTGCTGCAAACATATGAAGAGGCCAGTCACCTTCTCTTTCTCTTTGGACAAACATCATCATAATGAGAACCGGTTTGATCAGGAATTCTACTGAGAGTTTAATAGTCTTACTTTTCTCACTTTTGGCTTCCATTAGTTGGATGATATCAACCATGTATGTTAGCAGTTAACGATGTAGTTCTTCTAGATCAATTAGAAGAGCTCTGATATTATTGGGAAATTTTTGGCCAGACAAATGTTTAGGTACCCCTATGGTAGTTGACCTAAGAATTTCCTCAAGACCACATCCTGCCATTCAAAACCCAATAGACCCAATAAAACTTATTAGCGTATGCATTCCTCCAAGTTTTGGTATCTAATATGTGAAAAGCTTCTGGTCAGCCCAGCTGACATGCACTGTTATCTGAGACAGCTGCTGATCATTGGTGAAGATCTTCCACTATTGACTGGTGAGAGTTGTGAGGAACTAAGCTCGAACCATTGCTGTTTTGATTGAGTCGGGTTCTGCTGGGGTCGTGTCAAGAATTAGTACATACTCTACACCAATTCTAGGGTCTGGCTGTCGCCCACTTTCTATTGCTTGATAGGTATTACACTGCATCATCCTGGACATTCAGCTATGTTTACAGTATCAGTAAAAAAAAGAACTTGGAATCTTTAACAACTAACTTGTTCAGAGACTCCTGCCTGGTTGTACGAAATGACTGGGTGGGCAGAGCCTGTTGGACGCATATAGCCTATATATCAATACTTTACAGGGATATCTTCCAGTTTGAGGTTCTTTCCCTTTATATCGTCAAGCTTTAGGCACTTTATTGTTGGGGTTTCGATTATGAATGATCACTGCCGAGCCTTGAGTTGATTTCTGACCATTATTGGAACTTATCGTTTATCAAAATCGTCAGCCACAAGTTGTATTAGGCAATCTTTGCTGTCAGACTGTGACATTCCACGATAATTTCTGGCAACTAAAACTGCCACAGGAATTTGGAAACTTCGCAATTCCTGATAAGATGTTATCCCAAATTCGTAAAGCTGGTCAATAATATATTTTTGGTGACTAAGCCTGACACTCAACATTACTTTGAGGAATGTTGTTAGACCAGTTAAGGTGTTGTTTACCATTTGATCAACCATTACGGCAGGCTTGGTGGGATAAACTTTTGGAGATACAGCTGCGTTCACCTACAAGGAAAAATATATATAAAAAGTTCATTTGGTTGTCTAGTTCATACTTTTAATGCCTTTTAATGCTCACATTTGTAAGTGCCATCATATTAGAGAATTTAATTATAGTTGTAATACTAACCTAATGTTTGCTCCATGGTCACTGTTTTGGGCAAGGTAAGATATACTGGTATACATATACAGACACATACATAGACTTACATATAAATGTATTTTAAACATGATTAACATATATATATATATATATATATATATATATATATATATATATATATATATATATATATACATTCATGGTAATTATGTTATATGTGCATATATATATATATATATATATATATATATATATATATATATATATATATATATATATATATATATATATTCATGGTAATTATGTTATATGTGCATATATATATATATATATATATATATATATATATATATATATATATATATATATATATATATATATATATATATATATATATCCATGTTAATCATATGTAAAAAACATTTATATGTAATCTTATGTATGTGTCTGTATTTATATACCATTATGTGTACGCGTATGTATATGTCTATGCATATATTATTCATGTGTGTGTATGAATGCCTGTGTGTGTATACGTATGTATGTCTTTATATATTTATATATAGATGCTTTTTATGTATACGTATAGTTTTGCTTATGTATTTATATAGATAAGGCTACCGTTATTCATATAAATAAACTGTATTGAAAGTCGAAAACAAGAACTTACCTATCACCAGAAATGACCCTTTTTGGCAGGTGTCTAATGAGGTTGGATTTCTGCCCAGTAAACACCTGATCACAGCCCAGGTAGCTGGTATGGGAGTGTCATTGTTCTCTGCGCTTCTATATGTATGCTCGTACGTTTACTTTTCCTATAATATGTAAAGAAACCTCTCTCAATAAGTCAGTCCTCTGAAGCAGAGTCACGAAACTAGTCAGGACTTAATCGTATACTTCGCAGTTTCATTTTCCCTGTGGTTCTTCTGCATATATATATATATATATATATATATATATATATATATATATATATATATATATATATATATATATATATATATATATATATATATATATATATATATATATATATATTGGTGAAATATCCAAGGTAATAAAATTTTTTCAGCAAATTATTGTCGTTATTAAGAATAGAGGTATGGAATTACGAAATCTTCTGTTGGTGTACTTCATTATAGGAAATGCTATTATTACTATTATTATTATTATTATTATTATTATTATTATTATTATCATTATTATTATTATTATTATTATTATTATTTTAATTAGTACTATTATTATTAATGAACTTTATTGTGTCAACATATCTGGTCAACTTCGAAGAAAGCAGATGACTATTTTGGAGAATAGTCATCACATTACATGTAAGCAGTAACCAATGATTGGAAGACAGACACAAACTAGAATCGTACACAAGAGACATCTATGGCACTGCGTAAGAACTCTGGCCCAGCACAACAATTTATGGCACTGCACACATATCTCTGGCACAACACAAGTATCTCTGCCAAAGAAAGAGCTAATGTTGCTACCGGAACTACTAAACGTAGCAGCTAATACAAGAGG
>NC_090729.1:54248935-54258935 GCF_036898095.1 Palaemon carinicauda
AATGTGTCACGAAGAAGCAAACTTTGATGAATGGGAAGTAGGAGTGTTGGTGAAAATGGCAAAAAAAGGGAGTTCTGACTGATTTCAATAAGATTAGAATAAGATTAGAATAAAAGGACACCCAGCCGTGGGAGCCTGAAGACTATAAAGCGTGAAGTCAGAGATGATGAACTAAGAAGTATTGAATCAAAAGCTCGATATAGACACGACTTGCGAAATCTAATCGATGTCCTTTATATCAATAGGCGTAGGAGATTATGATGCTGGTGATGAAGATTTATTTAAATTTAGAGTATTACAATTAATTTTCCAGTCTATAATATTCTAAGACAAAAGAATAAGAACATCATGTATGTGATAAGGAATATGTATACAGATGAAGGTTTAACAAGGGTGAAAACGATAGTGACCGATAAGGAAAAAACACAAAAAAAAAAACATTTATCCCAAATCAAATGAAAATTTTCTTCAAAGTTTATTTCACTAAGCTATGTCTTGTGATTATATATCCAACTATGTATGTATATATATATAAATATATATATATATATATATATATATATATATATATATATATATATATATATATATATATATATATAGATATATATATATATATATATATATATATATATATATATATATATATATATATATATATATATATATATATATATAGATAGATAGATAGATATATATATATATATATATATATATATATATATATATATATATATATATATATATATATATATATATATATATATATATATATATATATATATTTGTGTGGGTGTGTGTGTGTATGCATATGATAAAGTAATGGTAAATTTCCGCATTTGACCTTTTTAATTTTTAATATGCGTTACTTTAAAAAAAAATACCTTGGATTCAATGTCCCAGACGGTTATGAAGCTTCTGAAACTGTAATAGATGAGTTATTTTTTTTTCTTATTTGTTAAGAACATGCGAGAGTAGTATAACAAGTCAAAATGATAGAAGTCCCCTCATCCTCCTCAATAATAACAATAGCTGTATCGCCTGAAACCTTCACCGAAATCCATTAGGTGTAACGGGTCTACCGTACACGCTAACTGTTCAGATCTTAACGGTCACTGGCCGACTATAAAGATAAGCTATTGAATTATAATAACAATTGGAAAAGCTACCTAATAAACTAGATTTTGTATTTAAAAATAAACATTAATTCATGTAATGCATGTATTATCTTTAGGTTGTTTCACATAAAACAAAATCACAGATGATTCTTTACCACAACTAAAGCGATTTATTTGATAGAAGCAATAGAATATCCTTATCAACCACAAAGATTTTTCATTTTATTATGATGTACTTCTAATGGAATTATTTTGGAAAACACAGAGCCTACATGGGAATAAGTTATGTCAAGTAAATTCTATGTAGCTCAGAGCGTAAAATAACTTATCATGGGGATCATGCAATTCTAGGTACCAATATGCTACTTTCAAAGTGCACAAGGATATCTTAAAAGCTCAAATCCTGATAAAATGCCGTGCCCATTTACTTTTAGATAGGGCATAGTATATTGTCAAAGTAGACATATCTTATTTTACCGAATTTTGAGATTTTCAACTTGCTTTTTCTAGTATTTTATATATAATGATTCCTTTACATACGTATGAATACAAATATACATATTTACATAATATATCACACACACTATATATATATATATATATATATATATATATATATATATATATATATATATATATATATATATATATATATATATATATATATATGTGTGTGTGTGTGTGTGTATGTATATGTATATATATATATATATATATATATATATATATATATATATATATATATATATATATATATATATATATTATGCTGGTTTGGTGTGTTTGCGCAAGGGTGTATGTGTGAGTAGGAGTGTTCAACCATTTCATACCAGTGACAGAGCATTAGAGAATTTGTGTTATGTTGGTGTAGAATTTTCATGTGAGGTCGAATAAAGAAATAATCTTGTAACAGTTATGTAATTATTAGGAAGACCCATTTCATCGTTTGTTATCTCTACTCCCCAACAATTATCGGTACACATTCATTAAATAGAGCCTCTCTTTTTTTTCGCACAATATACTAATTGAGAAGACTGCCCTATTTCACTAAGAATTCAAGGTTATTATGAATGTCTGAGTTGATGGAATTATTTCGCTACATATATATAAGGAGCCATACGAAAATATGGACGTTGTTCACTATAAGATCACGAGCAATAAAACTTACGTAAAAATACTCATATTATATAAAATGTCTCTTTCGTTATATTTCAGTCACTGGATTTGAGTGGTCTACCTGTCATAAAATCATTCCGCTAACTATTGATAATCTTGAAATAGAGGCTACCCAATTGTGGCATTCTTTGGTATTGTTTGGAGTTTATAATAATATTGTAGGAACTTTCACACGCTGACTATGAAGGAATAATTGGAGTTGGAGGGTGGCTCCAAGAGTTGAGAAATATGCTGAGTAAACTAGATCAGGGGTGTTTTCCTCACCTAACTGATTAGCCTCGTTCCAAATGTTATCTTTAGGAGAAGGTTTTGAGTTTTCTTTGTTTCAACGTCGTTGCTTAGCATCCATGTTTTTTTGTGCATCCCACTTAAAATGAAACTCTCCATTCTTTCTCTGTTGTATAAGGTTAGGAAGAGGGAATCATCCGTTAACATTATGTCAAGGTGGGGTGAGTATACGAAATTTAATATTTGATATTACATTGATTAGAAGTCTGCTATTAAAAGATTTCTACAGTGAAGGTCATTATAGACACTGCCTGAAGTAAAATGGGGAGGGGCGGTATGTTGAAGAATGATTTCACATGAATTTCAGATAGGCAAGAGAGAGAGAGAGAGAGAGAGAGAGAGAGAGAGAGAGAGAGAGAGAGAGATTTTGGGTATAAATATTTTTCCCATTTTACTTTTCTAGTAACAATAGTCGAGGATGTGAGATAAAGAGGGGGAGAGAGAGACTTTGCACTTATCAGTTTCTTGCGTTATATCAATATACTAAACTCGTGTATGTTCTCTGATGCAAGACCTCTGAATATTTTTATCTTTTCAAGTGAGCAGGTATAAATCTATAAAATCTATCATTATACGGTCTTTGCTAATCCGCGGACAAATAAAGGAAACTAAAAAATAATACATTTTAAATCAACTTTAATAATAATAATAATAATATTATTATTATTATTATGATGATGATTATTATTATTATTATTATTATTATTATTATTATTATCATTATTATTATTATTATTATTATTATTATTATTATTATTATTATTATTATTATTATTATTATTATTATTATTATTATTATTATTATTATTATCATTTTACTGACCATGAAAGGAATTTACGTACAATGAAACAGGAACGCTAAGTGACAACAAATGAATGACTTACATTTATTTTCAAAATCCTAAGCTATCATAGATGTTGAAATCCCATAGGAAAAAAAATAAGGAAGAAAATTATAATATAACAGTTTTACATGTTAATCAATATTGTCCAAACATATTAATTTATTGTTGTTAGCATACTTCGAAATAGAATAGTGTTCTCTATCTGTTTTCTGCATATCCCCTTAAGTTTGATATGAAGAATTTTCCTAAATTGTTCTGAAACAGACAGGTATCGCCTGAATATTGTGTAGTAACCATTTAGTCCAAGTGCTGCATCACAAACAGAGACATGAAAAGCGAGAAATATAATTCTGAGTATGTTGCACCTATGTGTATTTTGAACATAACACAGGTAAAAGGAGGAAAATATACTCTTCAAAAGGAAATAATGGCTACTGTACCAACCGTGTGTCACACGATCGTACATAGTTCATCCTGTGTATATATAATGCTTTTACCTTAGCTCTTCCCTCACACTAAAATGAACCAGATTAAACATGTCTGCTTTTCTCCTCTGTAACAGTGTCTTTTTTTCAAACATGAAATTTCTTGTTGTTTTGAGCTTTTGTATATAAAGGAGAGTGTTCTATAATAAATTTACTCAGTTGCTTTCATATTGTCTTTTAGTCTCAACCTTCTCTCGGCCTGTCACATTGGTGACCCTGGAAGTCGACTCGCTCCTCCATCGTTGGTACTATGACAGACTCTACGGAACTTGGCGCTGCGGCTGCCCCCATTGAAACTTTCATTGTTCGCCAGCGGAGAGGCGTTTGCTTGGTTTCAGCGCGCAGAAGTCCAGTTTCGCATCAAGGATGTAACTCGCTCAACCCCCAAAGCAGATTATGTTCTCGCGGCGATACCCGAGGACACCTTCCCTGAAATATCCGACTGGCTTTGTGAACAAGGACGCCCTCAAAACATACCATCTGCAGCAGTACTCGCCGTCGCCAGCCGCCTGTATAGCAAAGCTTTTTCAGCTCTCGCAACAAACGTTGGGGGACCAAAGGGCTTTGCTTGCCCTCAGGGTAATGACCAGTATCGCTCTCCTGCAACCTGCCGCAGACGGCTCTCCTCGTGAGGTAAACTTACTTCGTGCCGTTAGGAAACTCCGTTTACCCAGACCTACACGCGCTGCCATATCCAATGTCGATAGTTTACCCATAAAGGACTTGATGACCAAAGCCGACGCCCTTATGGACAGCCACTTCAAGACCTCCATCAACGCCTCCACCCCTGACGAAGAGGACGCCTATTCAACGTCAACCGAAGCTGACATGAAGTCCGTAGGACATACACGCCTACACCGTATCATGCCGAAGCAGCGATAAAGCCGCCCACCACCCACCAATCGCTCGCGCCCCAACAAACGACTTCTACAGCCACTTACTACCTCCCATCTGCCGCAGTTTTGCTACTACCACTTCAGATTTGGTGCAACCGCAAAGAAATGTGCAAAAAAACGTGTAAATAGGCCATCGCTTATGACGGTGGCCTCCCGTGTTTCTAATCTTTTCTTTTTACAAGATGCAGGAACGGGCATGCGATTTTTGGTAGACACGGGTGCTTGTCGGTCTCTTTTGCCAAGGGAACTCTTCAAGACACGACGTAGTCTGTCTACGTCCGCTTGGTAGCTGCCAACGGATCTGCGATACCCACCTACGGTTGAGAGAACCTAACATTATCATTCAGAAACGGTAAATTTAATTGGAAGTTTCTCATTGCTGACGTCACATTGCCAATACTCGGTGCGGATTTCCTCTCTCATTTCCACCTTCTGGTCAAAGTCTCCCACCGACGATTCGTCAACGCAGACTCTTACTTGTCGATACCTCTTCAACCCGCCCCCTCCGACCTCACTCTCCACATCAGCGCACCCACGGATGCCTACGCCCACCTCCTCACGTCGTACCCGGAAGTTTTCCGTCCAGAACTTTGCCAAACGCCCAAGGCTCCTGCCAAGCACGGTATTTATCACCATATCAAGACGACGGAAGCCACAGTCTTCGTAAAATTCAGACCTCTGGCACCGGAACGATTGGCAGCTACCAAACAGACGTTCACCGAAATGGAGGAAATGGGCCTCTGCCAAAAGGCCTCCAGCCCATGGTCGTCAACCTTACACATCGTTCTGAAGAAAGACGGCTCCCTCCGTCCGTGCGGGGATTACAGGCGCCTCCACATGCAAACAGAACCGGATCACTACCCCCTCCCAAACATTGCCTACGTGATCTCCTACCTCCACAAAACAAAGGTATTTTCTACGCTCGACCTCCTGAAGGGGTATTATCAGGTGCCTTTGAACCCAGAAGACATCCCCAAGACCGCCATCACCACTCCGTTTAGTACATACACCTTTAATTACTCCTGTTTTGGCTTTCGTAATGCTGGGGCCACGTTTCAACCTCTCGTGGATAGCATCTTAGGGGACCTCCCCTTCTGTGTATGTTATATGGACGACATACTTGTGTTCTCCACCTCAAAAGAAGAACACCTCCGTCACCTGCGCATCATGCTCGACCGCCTGCAACAAAATGACCTTGTAGTCCGGTACGACAAGTGTACGTTTGGCGCCAACAAAGTGTCGTTCTTAGGGCACCGCATCACTCATGAAGGAGTCCATCCCCTCTCTAAGAAGGTAGCTGCCAAAGGACCTGAAGTCGGGTCCCCTTCAAGAAGCGGCGTTCTGCAATGCAAAGAAGGCCCTATCAACTGCTGCGGCTCTCACTCTTCCTATCCCACATGCCCCTCTCCGTCTCCCCACCGATGCCAGCGACGTCACTATTGGTGCAGTACTCGAGCAGGATGTCAACGGCTCGCCCCGCCCATTGGCCTTCTTCAGCAGAAAACTCTCCAAAGCAGAATCCGGTTATTCGACCTTCGATCGCGAACTGTTGGTGGTGCACTTGGCTGTCCGTCACTTTCGCCATTTCTTAGAAGGTACGCCCTTCATCATTCGCACAGACTACATGCCTCTGGTGCACGCCTTCACTTAACAGTCTGACGCCTGGTCCGCCCGTCAATGCCGACATATGTCCGCCGTGGCTGAATACAATTGCTCCCTTCAATACATCCCTGAGTAAATGAATCCCGTTGCCGATGCTCAGTCAAGAAACATGTTGGCTGCCGTTCAACTGGGATTGGATTACAACACCCTGGTGAAGCCCAACGGCAAGATCTAGAGTATCAAGCATGTAGGACATGCTGCATGTCCCTCCGTTGGGAAGACTTCCCCCTCGGAAACTCCAACACAACCCTCCTCTGTGACGTCAGTACTGGTGGACCGCGACCTTGGATCCCTGCTCTCATGCTCCGGCAGGTGTTTGATTTCATTCACGGCCTTTCACATCCCTCGTGCCGTTCTACTGCACAGCTGCTTATGACGAAGTTCATTTGGCACAGCATTTCTAAGGATGCTAAGGATTGGGTCTGCGCCTGTACTTCTTGCCAAACTTCCAAAGTACATCGACACACGGTTTCAGGAGTGGGCACCTTTCCTCAACTTCAGCGTTGGTTCGCACACATTCACGTCGATGTTGTAGGTCCCCTACCCAAATCACAAGGACATCGCTACCTGTTTACCGTCATCGACCGCTCCACTCGTTGGCCTGAAGCCATTCCCATGGAAACTGCAACGTCCACCTCATGTACATCTGCCTTACGCTCAGGATGGATTGCAAGATTTGGTATTCCTGAGCATATTACTTCTGAGAGGGGTACCACTTTCACCTCTCAATTGTGGACATCATTAGCGAATCTCCTGGGCATCACCCTACATCAAACAACGGCCTACAACCCCACTGCCACTGGAATGGTTGAATGTTTTCATCGAACCCTCAAAGCAGCTTTGATGTCCCACTGCAAGGATTCCAACTCAGCCTCCCTGGGTCCTCCTGGGACTAAGGACGACTCCTAAAGATGCCCTCGACGTCTCAGCAGCTGAAATGGTGTATGGTGATCCGTTGGTCATCCCTGCCAAAATTTTTCCTTCTATAACCTCCTCCGACGATCTCCAGCGCATACGTTACGTCATGGGAAAATTTACTCCATGCTGCCAGACGTACAAGCCCCCAGTGAGGCATCACATACCGACAGACTTGCACTCTGCAACGCACGTCTTCCTGTGCAACGACACTAGCAAGCCACCGCTAACGCCCCCTTACACGGGCCCTTTCCTTGTGATCCGGTGCAGTCCGAAAGCATTCCTACTAAACATTCGTGGCAAAGAAGACTGGGTCTCCATTGATCGTCTAAAACCTGCTTATCTCCTGCCAGATGACCTGCCTACAGTTCGCCTCTCTATATCAGGGCGCCATATTTAACATTTACAGTATGTCATTTTTAGTGGGGGAGCCATGTACCAACCGTGTGTCACACAATCATACATAGTTCATTTCGTGTATATATTATGCTTGTACCTTCGCTCTTCCCTCGCACTAAAATGAACCAGATTAAACATGACTGCTTTTCTCCTCTGTAACAGTGTCTGTTTTTCAAACATGAAATTTCTTGTTGCTTTGAGCTTTTGTATATAGAGGAGAGTGTTCTATAATAAATTTACTCAGTTGCTTTCATATTGTCTTTGAGTCACAACCTTCTCTCAGCCCGTCACACTACCAATGTTTATATAAACTAAATGTTACTTTCATATTACTAACTATTTTATTATTTGGTTATTTATTCGGTTGAATCCATGAAAAAAGTTAAGCCAGAATGGGAATGTTATTTCTTTTGATAGTTTTCTGTAGGGCAAAAAAAAAAATCATATATTAATTATATAAATTTTAAATTACTTTTTGACAAAGAGGGAACAAATTGAGAAGTCTATCTATTTCGATTCCATACAAACGAACAATGCTAGACACATATTTTGGAAAGGGGAAGTATTGAAGTAAATGATCGGCCCCATTCAATATACTGTACTCCATAGCTAATAATATTGTAACAATTCCTATAACCCAGTTGTGCCCAAAGAGCAAACTGTGTTACTCGTTCGACGTTCCTTAGTAGATTAAATCTTGAATGTTATGATAATAGGTTATCTAGAATAAATTCAGAAGAAACAAAGTGTCACCCCAAAGAGAATTCTAAATAAGGAAATACTTAATCAAAAGCTTTGTAACATCTAAAACAGGTGTGTGAGTGCTGGCTGGTTAATATTTCTTCTTTGCAAACGCCAGGAGGTAAGGTCTAGAAGTTTAAACTTCTTTCTAGAAACTTGAGTTCTTTTCTTCTCCTATTTCGTGAATATTAAAGAACTCTTATGAGACCTGTAGAATAGCCTCAATTTTCTTTATTTTGTACTATTCAATTCTTTAAGGATGTGCGAAAAAAAAGTGGTATTAAAAACCTTAACCGTTCCTTACTCACACACACCCATACAACATAAGCGAAAGTTGAGTCGGAATCTTGGGATCAGCACACGTTTTTCCTGCCATCTTTTCTCTTGACAAGAAGATATAATCTTACTTTATTAAGATTAGCTTTTTCCGACAGTCTCCTGAAGGAGATTTTCAAATCTAGCTTATTCATATTAAGAGAAGTGTTACCTACTTTTAATTATTATTGCGATTCGTCCAGCGTTTAACAAAGCCGAAACACTTACTTTGATACTGCTTCTTTTCTCTTGATATTTTGTTTATAAACGTATACCCTAATTCGTCATGAAAAACTCGTTGTAGTCTAAATTCCTTTCAATATGATACAAATAGAAAAACGAGTGAATAGGATGACCAAAAAATATCCATGAATCTCTCTCTCTCTCTCTCTCTCTCTCTCTCTCTCTCTCTCTCTCTCTCTCTCTCTCTCTCTCTCTCTGATTTGAAGCATTATCGGTAATCAGCTTAACGTTGACATTTTCAATAAATAGTTCTCCAAAAGACGATCATAAATCAGTTGACTCGCTGAAGACCTGCCTTTCTTAGACTCTTTATCGTTACTTTATATTAATAAATCCTTAATTAACTCCAATAAGATAGATAGAGAGAGAGAGAGAGAGAGAGAGAGAGAGAGAGAGAGAGAGAGAGAGAGAGAGAGAGAGAGAGAGAGATTCATGGATTTTGTTTTGTCAACCTATGCACTCGTTCTTCTATTTGTATCATATTGAAAGGAATTTAGACTACAACGCATTTCTCATGATGAATAAATATATACGTTTAGAAACGAAATATCAAGAGAAAAGAAGCAGTATATGCAGCAGCTACTGTTATTATATTGAACTTATTTCATTTTTGATTGTTGGATATCAGCGAACGAACCGCTACTTTTTCTGAATGTAAGTCACGTCTCCCCTGAAAGTACGTCTTATCGTCATTATACCTATTGTCATTATAGTTGGCTGTGAAATAGAATTATGGCCATATCATATATTGAATGACATGTCATCTGCGTACTTTAAAGTTTTTTTCTATATCTATACTCATAATTTTATGGCAATAATTAGGCAAAACGTTGATGGAAAATCAGCTTCGTTGTAAATATGATGCATACCATAATTCATACTAAAATAATTAAATGAACAAATTCTCCCCCTACACG
>NC_090729.1:54263935-54313935 GCF_036898095.1 Palaemon carinicauda
TCTCTCCCGAGTCGATTCTCTCTCTCTCCCGAGTCGATTCTCTCTCTCTCTCTCTCTCTCCCGAGTTGACTCTCTTTTTCTCTCTGTCTGTCTACTACATGTGCATCGCGAGAACTCTCACCCCGTTCTCTATTTCCTCTATTATGACAGGGGTCTTCACTATTTTGGTTATGTTCTTCGTTCCTCATTTGTGCCATAGTTGTTACTCCTATTAATGCACCTCTGGAGAGAGCATCAGCTCCTTTGTTCGCTTTACCTTCTATGTGGTGAAGACCCTTTATATTAAACTCTAACAGTCTCTCAATCAATCGAGCTTGACGAGAGGTCAAATAATTTTTATAATACAAATCACATAACAGGCGATAATTACTTTGCAACTCAATCGACTGACCTAGTAAAAAGAACCGGTGCCTCTCTAGAACGTAAAGAATAGCCAAAGCCTCTCTATTTAATGTACTATAATTCTTTTCTACCCCTTTTAACACCCGGGAAGCAAGACAAATGGCTCTCTCTCTGCCTTTATCATCTCGTTGACAAACTACGCTACCAATAGCTGCGCTACTCGCATCTGTTGTCACTAAAAACAATTGATCAAATCTAGGATATGCGAGTAATTCAGAGTTTATTACTTTTTGTTTCTTTAACGCATCTAAGGGTCTCATTATCTCTCCAAAACCTCTTATAAATTTACGGTAATACCCAGCGAGCCAAAGGAACCCAGCTACTTCCTTAGAGTTGCGTGGCCTGGGGAAATCTCTAATAGCCGCTACTCTACTGGGGCAGGGTTGGATACCTTCCGGGGTTATTATGTGACAGAAAAATTCGACCTTTTTACTTGAAAATTTGCACTTTGAATATTTTTTTTTCATATCATTATGTCGCAATGTTTCTAACACTTTACGAATATTATTATTATGATCTTCGGCCGTTTTCCCTGTAATTAGGACATCATCTAAATGAGCAAGAACATTATGGCTAATTAAGACCGATAAAACCACCATCATTACCCTAGAAATATAGCTTGAAGCATTTTTAACACCGAAAGAAAGACAATTAAACTGAAATTATTGGTCATTAGCTATAAATGCCGTTTTACATTTACTTTCTTCCTGAATGGGTATTTGATAGTATCCAGATTTTAAATCAAAAATTGTAAGATATTTGCTATCCTGTACTTTCACAAGTAATTCTTTGATTGAGGGCAATGGAAATGCATTATACATAGTGACTGCATTCAATTTCCTATAATCTACACACAATCTTACCGAGCTATCCTTTTTTCTAACAGCTACAATTGGAGAAGCCCAGGAGGATTCGCTCTCCTCAATTATCACTTGTTCCTTTAATTTATTAATTTCCCTTTCTATCTCTCCCTGAAAATGAATGGGTACCTTATAAGGCCTTGACCTGATCAGCTGCGCCTGCCCAGTTTCAATGCTTAAGGGAAATTGATCAATCCTCCTTGGTGGCTCATCTCCAATTGCAATTACATCGGAATAATTATTGACAATGTCACACACACAGAAACACTTCTTAAAACCTCTTTTATTTCACAAATTAACTCTCGTTATATCAGCTCTGTTCTCTTCAATTTCCACCAAGCCCTCTAATATTATATTGACCCAATTGTCATGGGATTTAACACCTACCTTGGTTCCTTCTGCAAGATGGCGACATGGGGTCACAGATATGCTCGTAAGTGTCTGGGGGGATAACACTTCTCCTCCCTCAGGTACAGCTGTTACCTTACTTAAATGTCTCTCCGAGCTAACACACGCACTTACTGTCTCATGACTTTCTATGGCAAAATGTACCCTCCTGCTTTTACTGCTATTGTATCTTTTCCCCAAAAAAGACAAATTTGATTATTAGAAATAAAATCTATTCCTAGGATAGCCTCGATTCCTGGAATTCCCAAGTTGGGCCAGACAAAAAAAAAAAATCATGTGTAAACTTCACAGACCCCATCTTAAACTGGACGATTGATGTTTGGTTTATGTATAATGTGGTTTATTTCCTCCGGTGTGTCAAGAACAATGGATGCCTCTGGCTGTAGTGGATTTGAGGAAAATTTTTTTTTTCAATCAATGAAACACTGGCTCCCATATCAATCAGTGCTTGGATAGATTTATATTGCAGGTCGATCCTAACTGTCAACCTTCACAGACGGCCATTACGAGATATGTGGCATGGGCCAATGACCTCAGCTGCCAAACCGCTAACCACTAATCCTCTCCCTAATGGTGTGGGGGTGAGGTCGGGGGTATCGATAAAGGTCCCTGTGCCTGCTCTGTCATGTCTGTCGTCACTGCTTCCTCGGCTACTGCTTGTGATGTTGAGCGCGGGGGCATTGAACTCCCTTGTCTCCTCGTTCCTCCGTTTCCTTTTTCTTGGACGTTGGGCGGGGAGAGGTGTGCGTGCACCCGAGCCAGCCGGCCCTGGGTGTTTTTTACTGGAACTCTTGAGATAGATGACTGCAGGTCTGACCAGTGCAACTGTGGCGAGATCCTGGGGTGGGGCACTCCACTCGTCGGTGCCCCTCTCCCCCACAGTGCCAACATCTGAAAACTCTGCTAATCCGCTGACTGTATTCACCCTTACCACTTTTCGGGAGTCGACTTCTTCTCATGGCTGCCAACTTCTTATAATCGGCCCCGTTATTCCCACTCCTTTTTTCTTATGGCAAAGTGTCTAAAATGTTTTGTATCGCACTCACTCCGTCTGCTAGCGAGCGATTGTCATCGAACAAATAACCACATAAATACGGGTTTACTAATCTGCCAATATCTTTACGGGCGATTGCCTTTTTATCACCTTCTGGGAGATTAGCAATCCAGGTACCAAACGAATCGCTATCCCGAAAAAAGCAAGTTGCATAACTAAGAACGGATTCACCTTCCCGTATTTTGGGTTTTTAACTTTCGTTTAGGTCTCCCTTTCTCGCCTCAGGCAAAGCCTACTTCTCAATTAAATGTCGTTTTATTTCTGTATAACTTTTTAAACTTTCTTGTGGCCAACACATTACCCCTATTGCCGGAGCATCTTTCAGCAATCTAATTATTTGAGTAGCTTTTTCTGTTTCTAACCACCCCTATGTGGCTTCTTCAAAGTCTCTCATAAACAGTTGAATTGATTGAAACCCTTCTTTACTCCGTTGATCATCGAAAGGGCTATCACTTGACTGGAATTCTGGCAACTTTCGAACTACGATTTGCGTATCTTCACTCGGCTGTGCATGTGTACTTTCACTTCTGTGCTTTTGAACTTTGTTTAATTACGTCGGATATGCTGTATTTGCACGCCGCTCTTGCTCTCATTCCGCCACTAATCTGTTAATCAACTCTTCCAACAGTTGTAACTTATTTTCACATTCTTGCATTCTAAATTACTGTCGATATTCTTCATCAGTAACGCTATATCCCACTGCGCCACCATTCTCATATCCTGCAGCAGCAAGGTCCGATATGTTAGTCCTTGTGTATATCGGCATCTTGAATTTTATTTCACCGGCATAAGGAATACACAAACAGACGTATTTTTTACATCTGGCACCAATATGTCCCGTGCAGACGGATAATGAGACGTCGGCATATGAGTTTCCTTCATTCATTATAAAAGGTTCGTTCGTAAGTACACTATGCATAACTGCCCTCTCAGGTGAGGGACTTGTCAACTCGAGTGCTAATCGGCAACTAAATACTGCCTTCGTTACCAAAATGCAACCATTGCAAAACATGCTGACACATAGCTTTTTGTATAATCTTCATGAATATTGAGTTCATTTACTTTGATATAAAAAACCCACACACACACACACACACACACACACACACACATATATATATATATATATATATATATATATATATATATATGTATGTATGTATATATATATATATATATATATATATATATATATATATATATATATATATATATATATATATATATATATATATATATATATATATATATATATATATATATATATATATATATATATATATATATATATATATATATATATATATATATATATATATATATATATATATATATATATATGTATGTATGTGTGTAAACATATATATATATATATATATATATATATATATATATACATATATATATATATATATATATATTTATATATATATATATATATATATATATATATACATATATATATATATATATATATATATATATATATATATATATATATATATATATATATATGTATATATATATATATATATATATATATATATATATATATATATATAAATATATATATATATATATATATATATATATATATATATATATATATATATATATATATATATATTATGTTAGGGTCTTTATCTATATGTGAAATAGTTCTTACTATAATCCTACAGCCTGAAAGGACTCTTAAAAATATTTATTTCTTTGTCCTCTTGGTGAATGAAAAAGTGATTTCATGAAGGTAATATGCGTATGTAGGTAAGGCTTAGATTTATATTAATTTGGTTTAGAACAAAAATACTTCAGTTTATTTATTTGGACAATCATCAGGATTTGACTTCTTGTTATCTTTTATATTTCAGTATTAATGGCTGGATGAATGGTTAAAGTCCTAACCAGAAATTAATGTATCGATTGTTAACCAGCTGACCAATAGTCAACCACCAAATTATCTTTTCAATAGAATTCCATTCTAATGACCATAAGTTTATGTTCTTGAATAGCTATTCAAGAAATCTTCCTTCTTATTGGACAGTTACTTATTTATTTATTTTAGGTATTCACTCACTCCAGACGACTCGATCCCAGAAATCTCTCAAAGTGAACGTGAATATTCAAGATATTTGAGCCATATCGAAGAGATTTCTTCTATTTTTTGCTCGTGATTCATATTCCAATGTCTTTGTCTGTTCATTAATGAAGGTTCAAATTGTAGTTTTTTTTTGTATAAAATTTTAAAATTTTTAGTTATATTCTTTTTTCTTTGAAATCACTGTGATGTTGCTTGCGCTATGGTTTTGATTATATATCCTATAGGTTATGTTGCCGCTCCTCCTTTTGATGGCCGAGTTTGTTCTTGATTGATATAAGAAATTCTTTTTTTAAGTCACTTTAATTAATAGCAGACTGCTAAACTTATGAGAATATATTGTAAATCCCATTCATCTTTAGTTAAATATCAAGGCAGCTAAGGAAAGGAATATCAAAATTACGGCAAGTGGGCTACAATATAAAGAAAAGATGAAATATAATAATGCACATATGATCAATATACCTAAGAATTGATTGTTGTCCGTATTTTTGTTCATTTAATTTAGAACAATACATAAGGAGAATTTAATAAACATTATTTAAGACGTTACAATAATCACAGATATCATTATAAAAGGTGAAAATATTAACCATTTAACTCTCCTAAATCAAGCACATAGTTTTCGTTATTAGTTAGAGTATATTTCCATGTATACCATGGAAAAATAAGCTAATGTTGAAGAAAACGAATGGCATATGCTTTTTGAGGAATAAAGTTATTTATTTCTGAGATTGAATTGAAAAAAAAAAAAAAACATGATCTAAATAGATTTCTCGTATTAATGAAAATTTTATATTTCTCTGTTTACTTGTATATTCATTACCATATATTTACACGTCACATGCTAGGCTAATTCTCTGATATGATTAAAATTTGTTGTTTTCGTTTTATATCTCGAAATGCTTTGAATAAAGTTTTAGTTTCCTAAAACTCACTATCTCAGCCCAATATTCAGTCCAAGTTTAATCTCAGCTGATAAGAAATACTCCATTGTTAATCTGTTAATACATCTGTATGTGTTTTGCTATTTTTCAATTATAATATCTCTCTCTCTCTCTCTCTCTCTCTCTCTCTCTCTCTCTCTCTCTCTCTCTCTCTCTCTCTCTCTCTCTCTCTCTCTCTCTCGCAAGATGCGGTAGGATGCTACAGATGTTTCCAGTTTTAGGTACGGTAAGTTAAGTTTATAGTTTCCAAACTGGAACAAAGTAGATAATTCAGAAATGTTTATGGCAGATGCGCTGACATTTATTGTCCCTCTCTGCCAGTATTGCTGGTACACAAGAAAACTAAAGAACTTGGATGGCTATTAAAATGTCTAATGATTTCTGAAAGGCTTATGGTTGTCTTTGGTATTCGGTTTTGTTACGAAAAATAGATGAGACTGAATTATGAAAAGGATGATGTTTGCAGCTGATTCTGTTTTAAAGAATGATAGTTAAGAGATATTGCTGATATAGTAATGTAACTTAAAAGTTTTTCTAGCGACGAGGAAGGTGAAAGTAAGGGGATTTTATCAGAGTCATCAGATCATATTTTTACCTTTCTCAAAAAACTTGTGAATATAAGGTTTTTGATATGCTCCTTTTTCCATTGAAAATAAGTTTTCAATAGGAAAAAATATTACGAATTATATCGAAATAAATCAATACTTATACTTGAGTATATATTTTGATTTTCTTGAGATTATTCAGTTTGTGATTCACTTATGTCAATATATTTTCTTTCTGGCAATAACTGAAAATTTTCCATATTAGACGCATTTGAGAAAAATGTGAAACTTTCCCCAAAACTATATGATTGGCTATATTACTTTGTAATAAAATATATTGAGGTCTCGTATATTTGACACGAGTAAGTCCATATATTACAAAAAAATCAAAAACGTATTTCAATGTTCTTAGACCGTAGGTGTTTCAAAACTTTTCAATTAAAGACCATCTTTTTCACATTATATCTGGTAAGAGTATGAATGCAATGTGTTTGCATTGGCATGCATAGGAATTGAGTAAACACCATATCTTTTGCTTGTAGTATTTATTAACAGATATCTCAAACATCATAAACTTCGCTGAAGTGTATTTCACAGCAAGAAGATTGTTCAAAGGATGGATCTGAAGAACATATCATTCTTCAGTTATTATCCATTAATACTAGAATAATCCTTTTTTTCTGGATGAAAATAGTATTTCTAGATATTTATAACAATTTATAAAAGAAATCTATTAAAGAGAGAATATTTTTACCATTAGATGGAGAAAAAAGGGCACTTCCCTGCCAGCATAATCTTTACCTGTAAATGCATTTATGTGAGGATTTTTTTTTCTATTGATGTACCATTTGAACTAAAACGAACTTGATCCCAAACCAAAATGCCTCTAAGTTTCTCCCGAACAATATTAGACCTCAATGGTTATGCTTCGATCACACGACCACGGATAAGGACATCAAAATATACTGTTTATATTTTGGAAAGCAGAAAGTTACGCAAAGGGAATATGTGTGGGAGGGCAATTTCTCCAGTATGATTTCATGGATGCTTTACTTTTGTTGAAATAAAACCTACCCTAGTGTTTCATGTTTTTTTTTTTTTTTTTTTTTTTTTTTTTGTCTAGTCATATCCAGATTTCAAGGGTAATTAAGATGGAAGTTGTGATCAGTATACTGACTTTTGCAAATTTGTGTTTCAAAGGGATCTTAATGAAGATATCACACATTTTTCTTATATTTTAGGAATCAAACTGATAGAAAAAAAATAATTAAAAAAAACTCTACCACAATTAATACATTCTATACTTTTACTTTTACCATCTTGCAACATCAGTGTTCGATTTTTTTCGTATTTGAGCTTCAGGAAATCAACCAATTTCTAATTCTTCCAAAATCCTTGAAATCTCTGTATTATAAAGTTCTTGGCAATACTTAAATGAATACTCTTTACTATCCATATACATATCTATAGTACAAGCATTCGAACAAGCATTCGAGCCATACTCTCATTCACATAGAATTACTTAAGGAACTAATTCCTAATATATTTTTATTTAAACATTAAAGGCGATTTGAACCATCATGAAACCATAGTATAAACATAATTACTCACTGTCCTTGTCTTTTTGAACCAGCTGTAGTTATAATCAGTGGATTATCAAGTAAACTGTTATCATTCTTTCCAATGTAAATGTCCCCCCTTTTCCATGAGCAGTAGCAAAATTAGAAAGTATTATAAAAAATAAGAGATAATAATATTTATATATGTACAATATTTTCCATCTATTTTGGTAGGTATACATTCTCCTTTTCATAATCTGCACATAATTTCCTATAGTGACAGTTTTAATTTCTTTCCCTAGTCTTTGCCATAAATGTATATTCTTTAATATTCTTTGTCACATAAGGCAATTAAAATTATTTTGTGTCATATATCTACCTTTTTTAGTTGACAAATATAATTCATTGAGCTGGCAGTGAAATGGTCTATTGCTATTTAGATAAATAATTGTAATGAAATTAGTATAAGAAAAAATATAAGGTCCTAATTTAGCGCCATATTTATTTGAGATTTTTGTTTCAGTCCTTAGCGGTAATATTTGCCGCATGTAGCACCAGTAAATGTACAAGAACATTATCAAGAATCTTCTATGCTCTCCTTAATCACAGCCTTATCACATTTCTTTTTGTGAATTTGTTCCTAGTATCAACAAACTTGGGTGTAAATGTTCATATTCAACTATGCACTTCCATACAGAACGATCCTTTAAGCAGAGAAGTCACCTCGCAATTCTTACTTATATTACGGTTCATTTATTCTTATCGTTCCATATTGTTGCTTTATCTCACAAAAAGTTTGACGTTTATAGAGGTGGGGTTACTGATGCAGACAGTAATTTAGCCTATGCAATTCCCGGCCTTTTACCTTTTTTTCATAATAGCTCCTTTGTTTGGCTTAGTTTATGGTCATTTACATTTTATAAGGAATAACAAGCCTGTTTGATAATTGATGAAACGTTCTTCGTTAATACATATGTCTGTAGAGGTAAAAGCAACTTATGTATACATTTATTTATCTACTTATAGATATATCTATCTACTTAGTAGCTCTCAAAGAATATCGAAAAAAATAAGAAATATTATCTTCCCAGGAATATCGAAAAAATAAAGGATTTTATTTCTCAAGGAATATCGGATATAAAAAATTTTATCTTTCTAAGAATAGCGAGAAAATAAAGAAAAGCTATATTTCTAGGAATATCAAAAAAAAAATAAAAAAATATTTGTCAAGGAATATCAAATAAATAAATAAAAAAAATATCTTCCAACGAATATTGAAAAAATAAAAAATATCTTCCAAGGAATAATCATAAAATAAATAAAAATTATCTCTCGAGGAATATTGAATAAATAGAAAATTTCTATCCTTCAAGGAATATCGAAAACATAAAAATGTATCTTTCAAGGAATATCGAATAAATAGAAAATGTTATATCTCAAGGAATATCAAATAAATAAAAAAATATAATCTTTTAAAGAATATCGAAAAAGTGAGAAATGTCATCTGCCAATGAATAACGAAGAAATTTAACAAAAAATTATCTTTCTAGGGATATTGAATAAAAAAAAATTATATTTCAAAGAATATCGAAAAAAAATTTAAAAATATCGAAAAAAAAAATCATCTTCTAAGGAATATTGAAAAAAAAATGTTGTCTCTCAAGCAATATCGAAAAAATAAAAATGAAATGTTATCTTCCAATGAATATCGAAAAAATAGAAAATGTTATCACTCAAGAAATATCGAATAAATAAAAAAAAATCATCTTTCACAAAAAATCGAAAAAAAAATATCTTTCAAAGAATATCTGAAAAATTTTAAATTTTATATACCAAGGAATATAAAAAAAAGATAAAAAAAAATGTTGTGTCCAGGAATATTGAATATAGAAAATATCTTTCAAGGAACATCAAATAAATAAAAAGATGTTATCTTTCAAGGAATATCATAAAAATAAAAAATGTTATTTCTCACGAAATATCGCACGAATTAAAAAAAAAAGATTATCGTTCAAATCGACAAATTAAAAAATATTATCATTCAAGGAATATTGCAAAAATAAAAAAAGATATTATCTATCAAGGAATATCAAATGAAAAAAAAAATATCTTTACCAAAACAACGAAAACTAAAAAATTTTATCTATCAAAGAATATCGGAAAAATATGAAAAAAATCCTTTAAGGAATATCGAAAAACTGGAAAAATCTATCTCCCAAGGAATATCGAATAAATTTTAAAAAAGTATCTCCCATATAGTATTGAAGAAATGAAAAAAAAAGTTCATCTCCCAAGGAATATCGATAAAATACAAAATGTTATCTCTCAAAGAATATCGAATGAATAAAAAAAGTTATCTGCCAAGAAAAATGAAAAAGAATTAGAAATAATATATTTCATGCATTAACGAAGAATAAAAAAAAAAGGTCATCTATTAAGGAATATAGAATAGAAACAAAATCTTTCAAAGAATATCGAAAAAAAAAATTCTTATGAAGAATAAATAAAATAGCTCCTAAGGAATATAAAAAAAACATTCTGAAAAAGAATAGAAAAAAATAAGAAATGGTTTTTTCAATGATTTTAGAAAAAAGAGAAAATGTAATATCTTAATGAATAACGAGAAAATTAAAGCAAGAATCTTTCAAAGAATATTGAAAACTAAAAATGTCTTCCAATGAATATCAAAAAAATAAAAGATGTTATTTTCTAAGGAATATCGATTAAAAAAATTATATCCGCAGGAATACTGAAAAAAATTAAAGAAAATATATCTCTCATAGAATATCGAAAAAGTAAAAAATATTAATTTTTCAAGAAACATCGAAAAAAAAGAAAAAAAATATCTCCAGAGGAATATCCAATAAAAATTAAAAAAAATATTTTTCAAAGACTATCGATAAAATGAGAAAATACATCTTTCAAGGAATATCAGAAAAATGAAAAAGATTTTATCTAGACGAATATCGAATAAATAAAATAATTTTATCTTCCAAAGAATATTGAAAAAATTTAAAAATTATATCTTCCAAGAAATAACAAGATAATTAAAAATATTACTTTTCATGGAATATCGAAACAAAAGTGTACCTCCCAAGGAATATCGAATAAATAAAAATAAATATCTCAAAGGATACAAATAAAAATTATCTTGCTAAGAATAACGAAAAAACAAACTGTTACCTCTCACGGAATATCGATTTGATATAAAAATGTTATCTTATGTAAGAATATCGAAATAATATTATCTCCCAAGGAATATTGTATAAAAGAATATTCTTTCGAAGAATATCGAAAACAATTTTATCTTACAAGGAATGTCGTAAAAAAAAAAAAACTTATTTCTCGAGGAATATCAAACAAATAAAAAAAGATCAGAGTAAAAGAAAAATAAAAAAAAAATTTCTTCTAAGGGATATCGAAGAAAATTAACGGATTTTGAGCGAAGCGAAAAACTTATTTTTGGGTGAGATAGCCATGTCGACTTGATGGAAGTTTCTATAACTAGCTTCCTAAGGAATATATGTACTACAGTGATATTCCCAGAGAATTTTACCTTTAGGTATCCAGAATTCTAACTCCTGGCGCGAATATCCTTAAATTTCTCTCAAGGATATTGCATAATATCAGAGGACATAATTCTTGACACGCCGCATAGCAATCTGAACCCCTAATTTTAGGGGTAAGTGGCAGTATAAAAGGGGAGCTGTATCAAGGTTACCCTAGTTATCATACTATTGAGTATCACAACAACGCCATATCCAATAAGGCGAACATTCCTTGTAGCATTGAGCATGGTGCTACAGATACAGTACTTTGGGAGGGATACTGTGAAGGTCTTTTCTTTTTTAGAAAAGAAGGGTGGGTCCATCAGGACGACATGGCCATCTCACCCAAAAATAGATTTTTGGCTTCGCTCCAAATCCATTTTTTGGGCTCAAGCCATGTCGTCCTGATGGAAGTGTACCAGAGCATTAATGTATCAGTGGATTTTTATCAGTCCCTTAACCTTGGGACAACATTTCTATGATCGTATGGACCAATTGAGAAAAATGAAGTTACCGTTATCCGTCATCATCACTAATCATAAACGATGTTAGTGCTTCCTGCCCCCTACAGGGAAGAGTCATACTAGACAGTACGAAAGGGGCCTCAAGGTTAGCATATATTATATGAACAAACATAAATATACACTGAATATACAAACAGTCTCATAGTTTTTATTTATTGCCCAATCAATATCAGTGTCTCTTATATCTTATTGTTTGTGAGCATACAACTATATGAAGAATACTTACTTTAGTAAGCTAAAGAACTCTGGCATTTTACACATGCAATTGTCAGGCGATTTAGGACGCAAATACATTCTAATAGACATTTATTCCAAATAAAAGACTGAATGACTTAACCAGTAAAACGAATGTAGCATTATATCGGAATTATACACGTAACATATACAGAATTTATATTTCTTTCTTGAAAGGAAAAGAAATGATGAGTTCCACTCTCTAATTGAAGAAATTGAAAAAAAAAATTCGTAAATTCTGTACCGGTTACATTCTATCAACACAGTGTACTACGTGCACAAGGCACTAGTGCTATTTGTATAATTTCACACCTGGGATTTTGAACAGAAAAGTATCACCATGGTAACACTTATTCTAAAGGAGTTCACACTAAAAGTGATTACCCCCTCTCTCTTTAATTGACAGTCCCAGTCAATTAACTGTTCATTGCAGAATTAGATGGCAGGTTTTAATACGCTACCTGCCGCCACCACATAATGCTTCAGTTCATGGACCTGCTTAACATAGTTCTCATAAAACACTCTGGATGATTTCCATCCGGTGAATGAACGAAGACGCTCAAAGTCCATATACTGAGAGAAGTTCAGTGATGAAGCAATTTTTCTCGGATCATGACCTGCGGGAGTATTGTCAGGATCTGCTCTACGAATAAAGTTGGATGAGTTTCACCCTCAGTTGTTTTAGGGATAAGTTTGATACAGAGGTTTCCCCTTCAAAAAGCTGTCCTCCCCTGAAGTCTGAAGTTCTATGAAGATAGACCTTTAGACACTCTACTGGACATAGCGAGACATCTTCTTTCAGAGGGCAGATTCTTCAGGGACCCCACCTATTAGTGGGTAGTTCGTTCTTTGCGAGAAAGGTTGGATCAGAAAAGAGGTTCAGTTCTCCCGCTTCCGTGAACTAAATGTGGCCCTCGTCTCTAAATAATGCCACTATTTCACTAACTCTAGCCGGTGAGGCTATAATGAACAGAAAAATAACCTTTTGAGTTACATCCTTAAGGGAAAAATCTTCATTGTTCATAGATGAGGCATAATGTAGGACCTTGTCCAAAGACCATGAGATGGGCTTTTGTGGTGGTGCAGCCCTAAGACTTTCACATGCCTTCGGAATCTTATTAAAGATTTCATTCGACAGATCTACTTGAAAGGCATAAAGAAGAGGTCTATTCAAGACTGATTTGCATGTAGTTATCGTGTTGGCCGCCAGGCCTTGATTATGAAGGAGGACAAAGAAGGACAGACAAAAGTTCATAGAAATTTCTTTCGGTCCTTTCGCTTTAACAAAAGTAACCCACTTTTTCCAAGAAGGCTCATATTGTCGTCTCGTTGACTTCGACTTGTATTCTTCTAAGAATTCTATATTGCCTTCTGAGATCCCAAATCTTTTCCCAACCGCTAGGGCAAGGAAATCATGAAATGAAGGGTTCGGGTTCTCCGTGATAAATCGAAGGCAATCAACTTTTAAACCCTATGATATAGTCCTGGGTTCAGAACTAGTACAGCCTCAGCTTCAGTTCCAATTTAAAGAGGACAGATTGCTCTTAGGCTACTTGGGAGCCAATAGCGCTACTCCCCCTTGGAAGGATCTCACCATGTTGAGGACCTTCAGACAGCGATTGGATGGGATGAATCAGGATATCTGAGTCCATCCCTTCTATACCAGAGACTTCCACTAGAGGGTCCTTGTATGGTGCTACATATCGAGGTAGTTTCTTGAAGATGCTCGTGATGAAGAGGTCAATTTGCATTTCTGGGACTGGATCCCATCTGGGAGGGAATAGGTCTGCGTCCGTGGACCATTCTAACTCTATCAGCTTGAGCCGAAATAGACCATCCACTGTCACATTGTGGATCGGTTGTATATGAACTGCTGACAGGTGCCATCCCTTTAAGTAAGGGATGGTTAACGTCACCTATACCGTATGAGACATTTTCTGGCATTGTCGATTGCGACGTCTCATTATCGCTTCGGTGTCCCCGATCAGCCGAAGGAAGTCTGATCTGCATGGAGAGAGCTTCCCCACTTATGACAGGACCAACATGGTCTTGGGACTTCCGGACTTTAACCTTTGGTAGAGAAGCAATTAAGGTATGATCTATATTGGTCTTTTTAGATCTCTTCAAGCGTTTGATGCGTATCTTTTCTAGACTCTTGACGTATCTTTCAGCTGTGCTCTTAGCACTGGGTCTGTCACTATTGCGAACTGGAGAGAGTTCCGAACTCCTCCTTGTTAACATCTTGGGAATCTGACTGATTACCCGAGTCTCTTGACCGACCTTACAATCTCCTTTTATATTCCTATGGGGAAGGAGAGTTGGTGTGAATACAAACTTCAATGATTTTACAGCCATTGAAAAATTTGAGCTGGATAGAATTGAGACTTCTTGAGGCTTTTCTTGCATCCGCGATGTTCCGGGAACCGGTTCATCTCCTTGGATGTTCGTAGACCAGCCACTTCGGGGGCTACCCACCCCAACTTCTCGTCCAGGTACATTGTTGCCTGAACCATTTCTACACTTGGCTATTACATGACTAAGTCTGCCAATCCTATGAAGATATTTAGGACTGTGTTTGGGGCGGCAGATATCTTTCCTAGGATATACGTTACCTTCTGTAACTTGAATCCTAGGTAGGAGGGGATGGGGGTGATTGGCTGGAAGTTGCCAAGGGAAATTTTTCAGATCTGACAAGACTACAGACACCCCTTTTTGACGCAGAGTCCAAATGTTTAGAAGGAATAACATTCTGAACTCGCTGTTTTATTTGAACTTGTTGAGTGGCAACAAGTTCAGAATAACTCTGAGATTTCTCGAGTCCTTCTCGTGAACACCAAACAGCCTTCCCTGGAATACGACGGACTATTGTTTCCTTACCACCTGTATGCTCTAGAGCTCTAAGGTATACTCCTCCTGGAGGGTTTTGGATTGTAGGAGGAGTTAAGGAAATGACGGTGGACACATTTCTACCTCCCATCGTAGTCCCATCTTGATTAAGCCTTGGACCCAAGGATCGAAAGTCCAAAGATCCTGAAGGAGCCTCCCTCCATCCAGAAGCATCTCTATACTTCGAATGATCAGTAGGATTAAATTTTAGACCACCTGCCTATGGCATCACGGTCGTTGCAGCCGTGGGAAGTTGTTGAACAGCCCAAAGTATATATCTGGACTTTCACATCTTCCTTTTAGGTTGGGGACCCACAACCATGGAAGACTTTCTCTTTGAAAGGATGCCCCACTTTTGGAGAAGACCTACGTTCTCCATGGTGGCATTCTTAATCACTTCCCTGATTACCTCGTCTGGGAAGAGGTCTTTACCCCAGATGTTGGAAGATATTAGCTTCCTTATCTCATGTTTCAGTGTTGTGGCAGCGAACACAAACTCCCTACATGCTCTCCTAGCCTTCATAAAGGCGTAAAGGTCTTTCACTAAGGTAGCCATATGTATTTTGGCTAAGGCCATGATAATGTCTGGGGTACTTTGATGGGATGAACACAACTCTAGATAGTTTTGTAGAGATAGGGAGGCTGCAAGTCTCTCATTTGTCTCTTGTTCATTATACAAGAGAAACTCGGATAGTTTAGGGAGAACTTCGTTTAACTGTTGACTGGTGACATCCGCATCTAATCTTCCCACTGAAAAAGTTAAATGCACTTCATTCCAGTCCTTCTCCTGTCTGGGAAAGGCTGGTGACAGAGGCTGGCACTCCTCGAGTGCAGGACATGGGTAGCTGCCTCCACTACCTTGGCAACAGATTTAAATGCCTTCCCCATAAAGGGGAATGAAATTGAAGCAGGAGCAAGAAAGGAAGGGTGCCTGTTACCCAGTGTGGATACCTCCGACACCGAGTAACCCGCCTTTTCCAGGCTACTTGGCAGGATAGTCTGTGCCTTATTATGGTCGAGAATCATGACTTCCTTCGATGTCGTTCCTTTTCTTGACTTTGGTTCATCCTTTAGTCAAACAAAACAATTAGGAAAAGCGTCAAAGCTTGGCCAAAATTGGATTTTGTCCAAAGGAACAGCACCCATCTCCGATATGTAGAGTTTTCCATTTAAGATCGGCATCAGCTCCGCAAACCTCCAGGGATTGGTTTTTGAGCATGTCGGGAGGTCTTGGTCCATGGATCGTTTGTACGACCCTTGGAAAGCAACAAGTGGAGCTTTACTAGGTTCTATCTTGCATTTAACTTCCCGCTTTTCGTGTTGTTTGCGAAAGCTCTCTAATAGATTATTCCCTCGGGCCTATAGTTGGTCCATACCCTCTAATAGAGGAGTAGAAGATAAGGATGTCGACGTCAATGGCTCTAGAGCCGGCATAGGCGGAAAACATTCCAACACGACATTTTTCACTTCTTCCCATGGGCACTTCTGCCCTCCTTCCCAAAGGCTATCTGGCTGTCGGGAGATGTAATTGGTGCCTAGGGCACCACTATTTCCTTACTTGCCTTTGGAAATAGTAGCTTACGCATCCTATCATTAGGTGGGTAAAGTCCCGGAGAGATTTTCTGGAAGCCTCTCACCCAGTTGCGTAATTTGTCCCAAGCTGTATCCCTAGTCACTGTAGACTTGGGATTCTCAAAACCTTCGGACATTAAGGTCCGACATACATTACAAACCTGCGGGTCCCAATAATGTAGGGATTCGGAAATACTATAGCAGGGGGCATGAAACCTGCAAGTATTATGACCGTAAAAACATTTACTCCTGATCTTGCAGAAGACTGCAGCACAAGTCATCTGGTGTTCCTCCTGTAAAGAAAGGAGAAAAAAATGAGTATATAATTGATTATCTCACTGATAATCAATATGTAAAAGTCATTTCTTAACAAAGTAGCTTAGGACAATAAGCTATAAAGGGATAGTAGGAGACACATACTTGTGTATCCCATGTAAGCAACTACTGTTACCTCCCCTCAGTGTTAGCTATAGGGAGATTCCTCTACCGAGGTAACTCCAACTAAAAGGGTTCTAACCCCTAGGGGTAGAAAAGTGTAAAAGTCACTGTCCCTTTTTATTTCTAACACTGTGGGGGTAAGGATGACTGATTCCTCAATCGGAATATTGGAGAAATACTATTCTTTCAATATAGGAGCGGTACCAGCAGAATCTCGCCAAGGGTACCCAAGATATGTTAGAAATAACTACTGTATAATCATACTATAGTTTTCTATTTGCAGCATATACTATATTGCAAATTACTGGCTACTGTATAGTTATATATAAAGTAGTTCAGCCATCGTGCTGCCTTTGTGACAAGCATCTGATGGCACAGTCCAGCTGGCATGACGCCAACTGGACTAAGAAAAATAAAAGACATATATTTGTGTATCCCACTCAACCTATTTGCAGTGACCTCTCTAAACAAAATAAATCATAGTTTCCTGACCAGGGAGACTCAAGATAAGGGCCCTTTAAGTATTAGGAGTGTAACACTCTAGCCCTTTAATAATTTAATATTGTAAGGTAATCTAAAAAACTGATTTCTAATCAGAATGTTGAAGAAGTTATATTCTTTCAATATAGGATTGGGCTCAGCAAATACCTGGTTTACGGATACCCAAGATATATTGGAAATAACTACTAGTATAATATATACAGTTGTTTTCTATCTACAATATATCCTATACTGCAAATATACTGACTACCTGTATAAACATATACTGTAGATCAGCCGGCATGTCGCCGGCATAGCTAGCTCTTGTTGGCACACCCAGCATGATAGCTAAAAGTGAGAGAGATAACATGGAGTGAAGGCTACCTATTACTGTGTATGTATACAGTAATTAAGTATGTAAAGTCTAATTTTACTGCCAATTCCTGAAATAAGGTTCAAATGGAATGGGAGAATGTAGCATTCAGGCTTCCATCCAGCCACAGTACTATTGACGATAAGGTCCTACCAACACACTGCCGGCAGGCTAGCCTCAGGTAGTACTAGTACAGTTGGCATGCTGCCGGCAGAGTCACCACATATCTGTGACGGTCTGGCCGGCAGTACTCCGGCAATAGAACTTGTGGCAAGCAGTTCAAAGGAGAACTGAAGAATCTTAGAGACTGAAGGGACTTCCCATTCCCAGCCATCATGGTTGCCGGCAGCCGGCAGCCGCCGACAGCCGTCATGGCTGCCGGCAATTGGCATGGCTACTAAGAGTATGCATCACTGCCGGCAGCCGTCATAGCCGCCGACAGATGAAAGACACATAGTCGCCAGCAACCAACTTGGCCACTGGCAATTGTCATGGCTGCATGGAGCTGTCATAGTTGCTGGCAACCGGACAACGGCGGTGTGGAGGGAGTCTGGCTGGCACCAGCAACCTACCGGGATCGGTAAGATTGAAGGATACCGGTATCATAAAAGAACAGAGGAGGAGGAAAAAGGGTCCTATATGAGGTATGGTAGGAGCTGGCAATTTTGCCAGACCTAAACACCTTAAAATACTCATTATCGGCGCCATCCCAGGTGGCAGGAGAATCATATATTCTCCAGCCTAGTGTGTGCCAATACAGTTAAGGGGATGGCAGCAGTGCCACCTCCTCTCAACAAGGGAAAAATAAAGTTCCAGTGCCACGCCATCCTAGGCCTAAGAAGATACTACACTTCAGCCTAGGGTCAGCGAGTATAGGACTAGTCTACTAGGCCACAGGGAGAAGATGGCGGCATCTTACAACCACTTCAGGTGTAGCCTAGGGAGGGCTAGCCTCCTATGACGGCTGCCTTGCCAGCGGGGGAATGACTATTCACCCTGCCAGCCGACTGCTGACACAAGACTAAATACTCTGAGTTTATGACCGAATCCCAAAATTTGTCATCTGCAGCTAAGGGACGAGACAGAAAAACCCTAGGTTAGTCATACTTGAATTAAAAATTCAAGGCCAACCCATTAGAGTTGTAGCCAAAGCCTACACTCAGAGTGAGAGGGATTACCCTTAAATCTCTAAAATAGACGAGTATCGGTTTTATAATAATTCCAGGAGATATCTATCTCCAATGAATTGATAACCAATACACGAGGGTAACCGGGGAAATGTCGAAAGTATATGTTGCCTAGGTTAGGTTACCTATGCAATGTGAGAACTCGGTTACCTATATCGCCGAAACTCTGACATATATGATCGACGCAGGGAAAGGATAAATTTATGCATAAAAATATCTTTACAAATATAAAAATGCCTAAATAGTTTATTAATGCTATTTTAAAAACCGGGAATGTCGTTCTACTAAGTAAATAACACACCCAAGAAACGACAGCACCCATGGCGCCTCCGGTAACAGGCCTAGCTCCTAATCACAATAAATTTCTCTAATTTTACTGTGAGACAGGAACTAAAAACACACATTGTAAAGATCCACTACTCAACTTTTCAGAAGCGAAAGAAGCGGGGGAATGCATAATAAAAATCCTTGAAAATCGATCGAAAATGTCAGACCAACAGGGAACACCACTGAGCGAGATCGCTACAAAATAAGGAATGTTCGCCATATTGGATATGGCGCTGTTGTGATATTTAATAGTATGAGAACTAGGGTAACCTTGATACGGCTCCCCTTCTATTCTGCCACTTCCCCCTCGAAGCGTTAATGCTATTAGGGGTGCAGATTACTATGTGGCGTGTCAAGAATTCGTCCTCTGATATTATGCGATATCCTTGAGAGAAATTTAAGGATATTCCCGCCAGGAGTTAGAATTCTTGATACCTAAAGGTAAAATTCTCTGGGAATATCACTGTAGTACATATATCCCTTAGGAAGCTACTTATAGGAACTCCCATCAGGACGACATGGATTGAGCCCAAAAAAGAATATTATTTCTCAAGGAATATCGAATAAATAAATGAAATATATTTAAAAAAATATCATAAAATTAAAAAATATCCTTCGAAAATATCTAAAAAAAAAAAATTATCCTCCATTGGTTATTGACAAAATCAAAAAATATTATCTCTCAAGAAATACTGAATATATGAAAGCTTTTTCTTTCAATGAATATCGAAAAAATTAAAAATGGTATCTTTAAAGGAATATTAAAGAAATAAAGAAATGTTATCTCATAAGGAATATCGACTAAATAAAATAATGTTATATCCAAAAGAATATAAAAAAAAATTATTTTTCAAGGATTATCGAAAAAATAAAAAATAAATAAATCATCTATTAAGGAATATAGAATAAATGATTAAAAATTATCTTTTAAAGAATATTGATAAAAATTTTATCTTCCAAACAATATAAAAAAAAGATATAGAAGGTTATCTCTCAAGGAATATTTGATAAATAAAAACTTTCATCTTATATTAATTTAAAAATAAGAAATGGTATGATTCAAGGATCAGAGACAAAAGAAAAAATTAAATATCTCAAGGAATATTGAGTAAATAAAAAAGAATTTTCTTTCGAAAATATCGAATAAATAAAAAAAAAAACTCTTTCGGTGAATATCGTAAAGTTAAAACATTGTATTTTCCAAGGAATATTGATAAAAAAAATGTTATATCTCACGGAATAATCGAAATATAAGAAAAATGATCACTAACATAATATTGTCAAAATAAAATATGCTATCATTTAGGGATATTGAATAAAGAAAAAGATATCTGTAAAGGAATATCGAATAAAATTAAAAAAATATTTTTAAAAGAATGTCGAGAAACAAAAATAATTTCCTTCAAAGAATGTCGGGCAAATAAAAAAGGTTAACTATCAAGGAATATCGAATAAATGAAATAACTTTATCTTTCAATGAATATCGAAAAAATTAAAAATGTTATCATCCAAGTAATAACAAAAAAAATGAAAAATTTTACGTTTCAAAAAATATCGAAAAAATTAAAAATGCTAACTCTCAAGGAATATCGAATAAATAAATAAAATAGTATCTATCAAAGAATATGAAAATATAAAAAATGTTATCTTTCGACGAATATTGTAAAAGAATTTTTGTTTATCTCTATAAGAATATTAACTGAATAATAAACAGATTTTGAACGAAGCGAAAATTCTTTTTTTGGGTGAGATAGCCATGTCGTCCTGATGGAAGTAGCTAAAAGTAGCTTCCTAGGGTATATCTAACTACAGTGATATTCCCAGAGAATTTTACCTTAAGGTACCCAGAATTCTAACTCTGGGAGCGAATATACCTAATTTACTCTCATAGGGATATTGCACAATATCAGAGGATGTATTTTTGACACCCCACATAGCTATCTTTACCCCGAATAGCGTTAACGCTTCGAGAGGGAGAGTGGCAAGAAAACGAAGGGGAGCCGTTATTAAGGTACCTCTCCTCCCCGTTTTGAGTCTGTATATGACGTCATCAACAGCGCCATGTTATTCCTTGTAGCGATAAGCGAGGTGCTAGAGATCCTTTAGCCCTTTTTAGAAAAAGGAAGGGCGAGTCCATCGGGACGATATGGCTATCTCACCCACAAAATAGATTTTTCGCTTCTCTCAAAATCCGTTTTTTGGGCTCAGGCAATGTCGTCCTGATAGAAAAATACCAGAGCATCAATGTTTCTGTGGATTTTTTTATTTTGTGCTTTGTCCTCAAGACAGAATTTTCTTGGTCGATTTAGACCTAGAGACCTATGATGTTACCGTCATACATCATTATTTCTAATCATGAAACATGTTAGTGCTTTCTGCTCCCTACAGGGAAGAGTCATGCTAGACTTTGAAAAAGTTTCGGGGAATACATATTACCTATGGATATCCCAGCAAACAAACCGGTATATTAGTCTCAACCTATACCTTCTAAAGCAAAGTTTGTATGGAAAAATCACCAATGTGCGTATGTAATACTGACACCTCCCCCGGTATACAGAATTTTACTTATGTACCGACAAAAGGTTTGTATCCATTTAGGAACAAATATTATGTATCAGTTATCATCACATTCAGAGTATACTGGCCTGTCCTATATAAGGACTGGGCAAAATCAAGGAGTGTTTGTATACACGAAGGAACAATCTTTCAAGATTTTCTTTTACTATTATTCAATATCCAAAGGATGAAACGTAATGCTCAACATATCTTTATTAAAATGAACCTTGGGCAAATAAGACGCAAAGTTCATTTAGAACTGGTTTATTGACAAACAATATATATAGAGATCAATCAGCATTTCATAGAGTAGTATAAAATGTGGATGAAATGAATTGAAGCATAAAGATAGCAGTAATACAAGAAATACTCGTTTCATCTCAAAAGGAAATGTATTAATGCCACTATAAACGAAAATGTTGATAATTTTCATTAATTTCTGTCATTACTGTCCATTCACACTTACGTAGAAACGCATGGCACACGTGTTATGCATTATTCTTATTTCACCTTTTGTATTTGGAACAGTCCGTAAGGACACCTTGGTGACCTTTCACTTAGCACGTTGTACCGTCCAGGGACCAAACGCACACCTTTAAATTAATCGTCCCAATTAATTTTCACTGTTCCTCGCAGAACTAGGAAACAGGTTTAAGAACACTACCTGCTGCCACAACAGACCTCTTCAATTCCTCTACCTGCTTCGCGTAATGTCTAAAAAATACTCTGGATGACTTCCAGCTAGTGTACGAACAAAGGTGTTCGAAGTCCATATCCTGGAAAAAGTTCAGGGAGGAGGCAATTTGTCTTGGATCATGACCTGCGGGTGTACTGTCCGGATCCGCTCTGGGAATGAAGTAGGTGATCTTGCCCTTAGATGTTTCAGAGACAAATTTGAACCTGACGGTTCTCCCTTAAAAAGCTGTCCTCCCCTAAAGTCTGAAGTTCTACGAAGATAGACCTTTAGGCACTCTACTGGACATAGAGAGACATCTTCCTTCAGAGGGCAGATTCTTCAGGGACCCCACATTTTGGTGGGTAGCTCATTTTTGGCGAGAAACGTTGGGTCAGGAAAAAGATTCAGTTCTCTCCCTTCAACGAACTGAATATGACCCTCGTCTCTCGAGAGGGCCACAATTTTGCTAACTCTGGCACCCGAGGCTAGTGCAAATACAAATATAAATTTTGGGTCAAATCTTTCAGAGCGCAATCTTCGTTGTTCAGCGTTGAAGCGAAGTGAAGAGCCTTATCCAGAGACCATGAAATGGGTTTCGGAGGCGCTGCCGGCCTGAGTCTAGCATAGGCCTTAGAAATCATGTTGAAAATTTCATTAAAGAGTTCGACCTGGAAGGCATACAATAAGGGTCTTGTCAAGGCAGACTTACACGTGGATATTGTGTTGGCTGCTAAACCTTGTTCTTGAAGGTGGATAAAGAAGGATAAACAGAAATCTGTTGACATTTCTTTCGGATTCTTTGCCTTGACAAATGACACCCATTTCTTCCATATTGTCTTCTGGTAGATTTGGATTTATATTCCTCTAAGAAGTTTATGCTGTCTCTCGAAATCCCGAATCTTTTCTCTACCGCTAAGGAGAGAAAATCATGAGATGAAGGTTCCGGGTTTTCTGTGATGAAGCGAAGACAGTCGACTTCTACACTTGCAGACTCAGAACTGGATCCAGCAATGGGATCAACGTCAGCCGCAGTTCTAACACGAGGGGAAACCAGACGCTGTTTGGCCATTTGTGAGACACTATCTTGGCTGTTCCCCTGAATGATCTCAGTTTGTCGAGGATTTTCAGTAGAAGGTTGGGTGGAGGGTACAGGTAAATCCTGGACCATCTGTTCCAGTCGTGGGACATTCCGGCCAATGCTTTCGTTAGAGGATCTTCGTAAGGGGCCACGTAACGAGGTAGATTTTTGTTGTCGCTCGTCGCAAAGAGGTCTATCTGTAGTTCCTGGACTTGACCTAGGATGGAGAACGATCCTGCGTCTAGGGACCATTCTGAGCCTATCGGTATGAACCTGGATAGAGCGTCCGGCGTCACGTTGCATAATCCTTGGAGGTGAACTGCTGATAAGTGCCATCTCTTTTTTTCCGCCAAGCGGAAAGTGGCCTACATCACTTGGTTGTTTTGAGGTGATCTTGAACCTTGAGGATTAAGGCATCTCACTATCACCTCGCTATCCAAGACCATTCTTATGTGGGTCAAATGGCGAGGAGATGATTTCTTCAGTAAAAGCAAGACTGCCATGGCTTCCAGAATGTTGATATGGATGGTCTTGAAAAGGTTGGACCAAGCCCCTTGGACTTTTCTTTGGTGAGAGTGACCTCCCCATCCCTCCTGGGAAGCGTCTGTATGGATGATGACTGAAGGTGGAGGTGGCTGAAGAAGTATTGATTTCTTCAAGTGCTTGGCTTTGGACCATGGCTTGAGAAGCGATCGTAATCAACTCGGAAATGGTCTTCTCACATCTCTTCGAGCGTTTGATGCATATCTTCTCCAGACTCCTGTTGCATCCTTTAGCTGTGCTCGTAGCACTGGGTCTGTTACTGAAGCAAACTTTAGAGAGCCCAGCACTCTCTCATGTTTGTGTCTTGATATCCGATTGGATTCCAGAAGTCTCTTTACAGATACCGCTATCTCTTTCCTTTTCATCAGTGGATTAGAAAGTCAGGTGACTGTAAGTTCCAGTGGATTCCCAACCATTGAAACTTTTGAGATGGAGATAGTCGAGACTTTTGGGTGTTGATCTTGAATCCCAGATATTCCAGGAACTGGACCACTTTCTTGGAAGCCTGCATGCATTCCGTCTTGGATGCTGCCCACACCAGCCAATCGTCCAAGTAGGCCACTACTTGGACACCTTTTAGGCGTAATTGATGAACGGCTGCGTTTGCAAGCTTCGTGAAAATCCTTGGGGCTATGTTTAGCCCGAAGGACGTCACTCTGAAGGCATAAGGTCTTTGTAGCTTGAAACCTAGGTAGGAGAAGAGTTGACGATTGACTGGGACGTGCCAGTAGGCATCCGCCATGTCTATCGAGACAGTATAAGCCCGTTTGAGCAACAGGGTCCTTATGTGTTGCAGTATTAACATCCTGAACTTGGAGTTTACAATGAACTTGTTGAATGGCGACAACTCCAGAATGACTCTGAGTTTTTCTAAGTCCTTCATGGGTACACAAAACAGTCTTCCTTGGAACTTGATGGACTTTACTCTCCGAATTACTCTTTTCTCCTAGAGTTCCCGCACGTGTTCTTCCAAGACGGGGGTGGAGTGTTGGAAGAAAGAAGGGAATGATGGTGGAGCGCTGTTCCAGCTCCAACCTAGTCTGTTCTTGATCAGGCTGTGAGCCCAGGGATCGAAGGTCCAACAATCCCGAAATGAATACAGTTTCCCTCCTACCGGGAGCATCTCACTTTTGCTGTGGACCTGAGGCCTTGCCTCCTTGACCGCATCCTCCTCTGTTTCCCCTTCCACTTGAGGGGCGTCTAAAGGAGCCTCTAGCTGATCCTTTAGCTTTCGGACGAAAGGTAGTTGACTTGCTCTCAAAAGCTTGGTTAAAGGCTGGCGACTGCGTCGCCACTGTCTGGGGTACCAACTGGTAGGTAGTTGGAGGTTGCGCCACCATCTGGGGCACCGCAGTCGTAGGAAGTTGTGGATGTTTTCTGTACTGTTTAGCCGGGTGAGAGGGTAGCCTAGGCTTCTTTGTCTTTCTCTTAGGTTGGGGACCCTCATCCGGGGAAGACTTCCTCTTGAGGGATAAGCCCCACTTTTGGAGAAGGTTCCCGTTTTCCGTGTCGGCCTTATCCACTACTTCTTTGACCACTTCGCTTGGGAAGAGGTCCTTTCCCCGAAAGTTAGATGAAATTAGTTTCCCGGGTTCATGTCTCACCGCAGCCGAGGCAAGCACGAACTATCTACAAGCCCTTCTGGCCTTAATGAAACTATACATGTCCTTGGTCACGGTGGTCAAATGGGTTTTGGCCACTACCATAAACATCTCCTGATTCTTGTGGTCGCTTTGCCATCGTCTCCAGAGTAGTCTGGAGAGACATAGATGCAGCAAGTCTTTCTTTTGTCTCTTGCTCCCTAGGCAAGAGAAATTCAGACAACTTTGGAAGGTCCTCACCGAACTGATGTCCGGCAATATCTGCTTCCAACTTCCCAACTAAAAAGGTAAGATGGACGTCCTTCCAGTCTTTCTGGTCCATAGGCAAGGTCAGGGATAAAGGCTTGCACTCATCCAATGAAGGATATGGCTTCCCTACCTCAATAGCCCTTAAGGCTGCCTTGTAGCCTTTCTCCATAAAGGGGAAGGCTCTGGTTGGAGAAGCCACAAAGGAGGGGTGCTTCTTACTCAATGCTGGTACTTTTGAGTTAGTGAAGCCCCCCTCTTTCATAGAGCTAGACAGTAAAGCCTGTGCTTTACCATGGTTAAAGACTCTGACCTCTTTTGGCTCCGTTTCCTCCTTTGAAGCTTGTTTCATTCTTGAGACGGACATAACAGTCCGGGTATGACTCCAAACTGGGCCAGAATTCTAGCTCTTCAACGGGGAATGAGCCCAGCTTCTCCAAGATGACAATCTTCCCAGTCGTCATCGGCATGTGTTCTGCATACCGCCACGGATTCGGGTCCGAACACAAAGGAAGGTCCTTTACGTTGAGCTTCTTCTGTGGCCCACTTGATGCTGCTAGTCTACGCATCTCCAGCTTCATAGTAGCTTCTTTCTCCTCATTCTTTTTCTGCATCTGCTGTATCATTTCCATGATGAAATACAGAGTCCTTCCCAGTTCCTCTGGGATAGCAGAAGATGTCGAGGCATCTGGTTCTGGGGCAGGAACCGATGAGGCCGACACCGCGTCGACCTCTTCCTCATCGGTCTCAGGAGCTTGGGTCAGCTCCTCTTCCTGACCTTCTGCAAAAATGTCCCTCTCTGTGTCCTTTGACACTTCTGACATCCTATCGTCTAGTTGGATGTCCTGTAACGCGTCCGAGACCTGAGAATCTACCGGAATCTGGACGCAGGGGATATCTGAGTGAGGTTGAGGAATTACTGCATCAGAAGATGCCCTGGGGAAAAGATAGGACCGCATCTTTTCGCTTGGAAGGTAAGGCCCTGTCGTATTTTTCTGAAAACCCCGGACCCACTTACGCAGCTTTTTCCTTGCTGCATTCCTTGACTCCGCCGACTTAGGGGTGTCAAACGCCTCAGTAATCAGGTTAGTACACACATTACATATCTGAGGGTCCCAATATTTGAGATCACCCTTGGAGACTGCGCAGCGTGAGTGCTTCCTGCTCAGCTCATGTCGGCTGAAGTTCTTACTGCGGACGTTGTAAAACATACTCCCGCACTTGGGTTGGTACTCCTGTAAAGAGAAGAGATTCCAATGAGTATATAGTGAAAATTCTCACAAAATTATGTATACAATTTATTATCATTGTATATAGCTTAGGATAGATAAGCTAGAAAGGAAAATGTGATAGACACATACATGTATTTCGTGTCCAGCCAATTGCTGTGACCTCAGATAACATTAAAACTATGGTTAACTCTTATTCTAGAAAAACCTTTAGAATTTGTTATCCTATAAGGATATATAAGTGTAAGTCAACACAAGTTTCCAGAAGTTTTAATATTAGGTATTTTAAATATTTCAAAGAAAGAACTTGTTTCCTCACACTGTACGGTCTCACAATAGACTGTACATGACAACATATAATTTTTTGGAAGAAATTCTGGGTTACAGTATAATCTATACTGTAGTTTTCTACTTGCATTATATACTATACTGCAATATACTGGCTACGGTATAATCATATACTTTAGTGCAGGCCGGCATATACCTGGGTACAATTCCAAGGTATACTACCTTTGGAAGTAATGGGCGGCAGATCGCTGGTTTCTGGGTGCCGGCCGGCAGTAGATGATAAGCCAGCAGCTGACTGCATCCCGGCTGCCAGCCCTTAATCGTAATAGCCGGCAGAGTAGTAGGTGTGCACCCAGTTGTCGGCCGGCAGCGGATGATGGCAATCTCTGCTGGCCGAAGAACATTTCTTAAACCAGAGGTCTACAGCCCACGCGGCTGCCATCCGCTATGCCGGCAGATGAGGACCCGATGGTACTAAACACTAACAAAGGATAAAGCATGGATCCAAGGACTGTAAGACGGCACTGCCTTACTGCCTTCCATCCAGAATGAGGGATCAAATGGAAGGGGAGAATGTAACATTTAAGCTTCCATCCATCCTTAACCTACCGGGCTCTACCAGCAGACTTATGGATGGCAGACCAAGGGAGGTCTGAAGAACACTCAACAGAGAACAGGCATCTGCCGGCCGGCACATTCCTGCCGGACACCAGAAGTCTAAGGCAGTCTTACAACCTACCCGCACTAGGGTCGAATGTAGGACGATGGCCAAGGGTTTGTGATGGCTAGGCCATCATCAAAGGACATAGTTGGAGTGGTGAGGGTCCTATGAGGTGTGGAAGGGCTGGGCCTAAAGCCTGCCCTACCTCACCTAATAAACTCCGCTCAAGTATAAGGCTATCCCCAGTGGCTAAGGAAATTAATCCTAACCTAGGGTTGTCCAATACAGTAAAGAGGTTAGCAAAACCTTGCCACCTCCAAATAATACAGGAACGGGGTTTGGTGCTGTTTTTCCCCAAGCAATGGAGAATTCTATTCTCCGACTTAGGGTTAAACAGCACAGGACTAGTCTGCTAAACCACAGAGAGAAGGGATCATCTCGTACAGAAACATTCAATTGGGGCCTAGGGAGGTCTAGCCTCCTATGTCTGTAGCCTAACCTAGCAAAGGAATTCTATTCACTCTGCTAGGCAGCTACAGACCACAGACAGAATACTCTTATCTTCTGACCAAGCCCAAAAACCAGTTACTCTGGTTAGAGAACAAGGACAGAAACACCCTAGCATAGTTTTACCTGAATACAATTCAAGTTAAAACTGACTAGGGTTAAGCCTAGGCTAACGCAGCGGGAAAAGGGGTTGATCTTAGACCTCCAGAGGAGAAAAGAACAATCGTGGAAGTGTGCAAAAGTATACTAAAGCCCCTTAGGCTCTTAGCCTAGGTGCGGTGAGAATCGATTACTTAAATCACCGAAACTCTATCGTATACTATCTTGGAAAAGGAAATTATTCAGTAAATATCTTAAATGTATAAATTAATGTCTAAGGCTTCCATAAAATTATCACACTAGGAAAATCTATTATATCATGCATGAAAGTACTTAAAGCAAAAGGCCTAGGCTACGAAGCCTAGCGTAAGCAAGGATCAATTACCTATATCGCCGAAATTAATAAATACTATCGGCATAATATAAAGAATTCCCTGTAGGAAGGCTAAATAGCTAAATCTATCAGAGCATTGAAACTGGGAAAATCACTCTGGCTAATAAATGTTTCGTACATAGTGAGCGACAGCGTCCATGATGCCTCCGGTTAGGCAACAGCTCTTGTTTACGTTAATTTCACTTTGATTCAATTAAAAACGGGCAAGAGCTTACATTTATACAAAGTAAAGATAATACTCAACTTTCCAGAGGTAGAAGAGGCTAGTGAAATCATCATAATGTTGAATAATATCCAAAAATACGAGAGAGCACAGGGGAAATCACCGAGCTACAGAGCTATGAGTTAAGGAATGACATGGCCCCGTTGATAAGGTCATATACAGACTCGAAAAGGGGGAGGAGAGGTACCTTAATAACGGCTACCCTTTGTTTTCTTGTCTCTCTCCCTCTCGAAGCGTTATTTTGGGTGAAGATAGCTATGTGGTGTGTCAAGAATACGTCCTCTGATAGTGTGCAATATCCCTATAAGAGTAAATTAGGTATATTTGCTCCAGGAATTAGAATTCTGGGTACCTTAAGGTAAAATTCTCTGGGAATATCTCTGTAGTTAAATATACCCTAGGATGCTACTTTTAGGGAACTTCCATTAGGACGATATAGCCTGAGCCCAGAAAATATCATTTGAAAAATATCGAAAAAAATGTTACCTTCCAAAATTTTATCGTTCAAGAAATATCTAAAAAATAAAAAACTTACCTCTCAAGGAATATCAAATAAATTATGTCTTACAAAGAATTTCGAAATAATAAAAAAAATGTTTTCTCCCATGGATTATAAAAAAAAAAAGTATTAGCTCTCTGGTAACATTGAATGAATAAAAGAGTTATCTTTCAAAGAATACCAAAAAGAAGAAACAAGGTATTTCAAAGAATATATATAAAAAAAGATTTTATCTTCCAAAGAATGGCCAAACCACCTAAACACAATAATATCCACTCTAGCTGCTGAGTCATTTCTTACACCCGTTGTCACCCTCACTAATTCGTCCCTAACCCTATCTACTCGATATACACCAGCCATACTTCTTAGACATTTCATCTCAAACACATTCAATTTCTGTCTCTCCGTCACTTTCATTCCCCACAACTCCGATCCATACATCACAGTTGGTACAATCACTTTCTCATTTAGAACTCTCTTTACATTCATGCCCTACCCTCTATTTTTACTACTCCCTTAACTGCCCCTAACACTTTGCATAGTTCATTCACTCTCTGATGTACATCTGCTTCCACTCCACCATTTGCAGCAAAAACAGACCCCAAGTACTTAAACTGATCCACCTCCTCAAGTAACTCTCCATTCAACAAGACATTCAACCTGATACTACCCTCTTATTTCGTACATCTCATAACCTTACTCTTACCCACAATTAACTCTCAAATTCCTTCTCTCACACACACTTCCAAATTCTGTCACTAATCGGCCAAGCTTCTCTTCCGCTCCTGCAACCAGCCTAGTATCATCCGCAAGCAACAATTGATTTACTTCCCATTCATGGTCATTCTCGTCTACCAGTTTCAGTCCTCGTCCAAGCACTCGAGCATTCACCTCTTTCACCATTCCATCAGCATAAAGTTAAAAAACCACGGCGACATCACAAATCCCTGTCTCAGCCCCACTCTCACCGGAAACCAATCGCTCACTCCATTTTCTATCCTAACACATGCTTTACTACCTATGTAGAAACTTTTCACTGCTTGCAACAACCTTCCACTAACTCCATATAACCTCATCAAATTCCACATTTCTTCCCTATCTACTTTATCATACGCTTTATCCAGATCCATAAACACAACATACACTTCCTTACCTTTTGCTAAATATATCTCGCATATCTGCCTAACTGAGCGAGTGTTTGACAGTTCAGTTCCAGCTTTCTCCACCCGGCCAGAAACTGTTACCATAAAATGAATTCCAAGTGGATGTATATTCCCAAGATAGAATTCGGTATTAAATGCCATTCGTAGGTGATATTTACATTGATTGAAATCACGTGTGCTTGTGATATATATTCATTTATAATAACCACGTGTTGCAAACTTACGATTCAGCTATCATGGTGGAGATGGGTTTATTTCAAGTGTATGAACAGATTCCTGAATTCGGCAGGAATATGTACGAGGACCTGTTATAAGCTTTTGTCTCTCTTGATAGCTCAGTTGGTATGGTCCCTGCAGGCATGGTTTCCAGCCGAACAGGTTGGGGTTCGAATCTCCACCCGGCCAGAAACTGTTACCATAAAATGAATTCCAAGTGGATTCATATTCCCAAGATAGAATTCGGTATTAAATTCCATTCGTGGGTGATATATACATTGATTGAAATCACATGTGCTTGTGATATATATATATATATATATATATATATATATATATATATATATATATATATATATATATATATATATATATATATATATATATATATATATATATATATATATATATGTTGAAAAATGCACATCGGTGTGCATTTTCTTTTTTGTATGTTATTTGAATTGTTTGGTTGTGGTAAATTTTGATGTTTAAATTGTTTGCTCGGGAATGGTTTGGTTGTTTTATTTTGAAAAGCAAATGCATTTACTTAGCATACCTTAAACTACCTCTTGGGACAATTTTAAAGCAAGAATCAAGCCATTCTTAAGCGATGTATTGAGGTTTTACCAGGTTGTTCGCAGCTTGACACAAGGCAGGGAAAACCGTTGTTGGCGGTGAATGATCTGAAGAAGGCAGTATGGAGAGGCCAGCGTAAGAAGCGCAGCAAAAGCATTTTCTCCTGAATTAGAAGAAATTTTTGGGCAGCCACGGGACAATGGCTGTCATTCATTAGTTAAGATCGGTGGCTCTGGACTTAACCGCTCATGGATCACGTCATCGTCTGACCACCTTATACTACTCAAGAGCTCAAATAGAAGACTACCATCATCACCTCTAACTTCGTCACTGTTTTTCTACGGACCTAAAAGACTGGCTATAAGTTGAGGTAAGGTTTGCATTAAGTACGAGGTATTTGCTTAGTGAACTTTCAACTATAGTTACGGTTTTATAGCCTTTTGTCTTGCAACCAAACTCATATATATATATATATATATATATATATATATATATATATATATATATATATATATATATATATATATAATAAAGTCTGAAGGGTCTCCTTCTAAGTTCTAAATTTGATCTTGACATTTACATTAGGATTATCAAATCGTTTATTGATCTAGGTTTTGTATTTTCCGTAGATTAATTTTAAACGTGCGTTTTGTTTCTAAGATTTCACATATATGAACACATTTTTTATGTTTGTATTCCCTGACCATTCCAATTTATAATGTTTCGTGCTATGGGTTACAGATCCTTCGGATGTTTCGAAAATTGAGCGGTAATAGTGCGGACCAAATGCAGGTTCTCTAGCGGAGAGAGAGAATGTCCTCGCCAAATTTTTCCGAGATTTGAACTGATCAGGATCATCATATTGGACAGTCATTCTTCGGATTGTAAATTGTCATAAATTTATAGTTTAATTGTGAATTAAATCAATTTTTTTTATGACTTATGATTTTGCTTCTCCTTAATTTATGTTACATTACCCTCTCAAATATTGCTTTTCGAAAATGGCGACGAGAATGGGATTGGTTGCGAGGTTCATTATTGCCTTGAGTATTTTTTTTTAATGAATTTCCTTGAGTTGGTTATGTTCCAGAGTCCCGTATCTCTTTAATATTTCACTGTGTTGCTTTAAGTTTTAAATTTGTTCATTAAATTCTTAGAAAAATGCTGCCGAAGAGCATTTCGCGCAGTTTTCGTTCAGCCCTTAGGCAGCAAGTTACCAAGAAATGTAATTTCATAGAAAGTTTTGATTCTTCGATGTCTGTTAGCGATGCATAGGAGCATGTGAACGTGTTGGTTGACCTTAAAGGAAAACTTGACAAAGTGAATAACGAGGTTTTGAATGAAATTTGGCATAGCGCAGGTGAAGACGACAACGGCAATGAATTGGTGAGTGAGGAAATGGATACTTGGTTCGTTTATGACGATCATTTGAGTAAGTGTCTCTCTCCTTAAGACCGCGGTGTCACTTTCGCCCGGAACCCCTTCCGATCGTTCGCGTTCTAAAATTACACAACTTAAATTACTTGAACTACCTTTACCGACATTTGGTAATCGAGAAGGTGAGGATATTTCGAAGTTTTTGCGAGAGTTCGAAGCAACTATTAATAAGTATGTTCTTTGTACTCACGTTAAATTTATTCTTCTTACGAGACAGATTTCAGGTGACTCTCTTAAACTGGTAAACTCATTAGATTGTAGCAACCGTTTGTATGAAGAAGCTAAGAAATTATTATAGAAAGCGTTTGCAGATACTTTTAGTCCGTGGGCTGAGGGGGCTCACCTTGCACCCCCCCTTAAAATTGACAAAAGTGCATTTAGGTTGTAGCTTTTGATCCATATTTTCATTTTTTTAATGTTCCCATTGAAAAAATAGGGACGCACTACCACTACTGGGCCACTTTCTTCGATGACATCATCGAATTTTGCTGCTGCCAATTTTGGGGTAGGGGAAACTTAATTAGACATAACTCCGGACTGAATGGTCAAAGAAAGATAAATGACATATCAAAATGTTTGCTTTGGGCCTCTCTAACAGATAAAATAGACAATTTGTAATTATGTTTAATAATTAGGTCACCAGAGGTCAAAAGGTCACCAAATTTGGGGTCAAGTGAAAATTTTAGGCACCTCCATAAATGTAACCCCAGGACCAGCCAGACCAATATCTAATGACTTTTTCTGCCTTATTTCACCTCTAGAGACCTCAAGAAATAGAATGATACCCATTAAGCGTACTTATTGGCCAAATCATGGAAATGAGATGTTATGTAAAAAAGTCAATTTTCAAATTTGTCGTTTTTTAGCCTCAAAATCGTAAAAACTGATAAAGCTCCTAACTCTTCTTACAGAGGGGCTACGGAAATTATTTTGGTGTGTTTTCTCAGGCTTTGGGGTCAGAGAATCCAAAAAAAGCATTCTCAACAATGTCAACTAATTACATCATGCTGAAATTCAAGATGGCCACCACTCTGGACGCCATAATTTTGACTTGGCTATAACTCCTCCATGAATGCAGCAAGAGAGATAATATTCGTGTCCTCACCCAGGTTCTTGAGATTACAGCATACAATAAAGGCAGTCTCAACAAGTCTGTTAGTGAATTTGGGGAAAGTCACATAAATCAACAACAGAAATGCTTTATTAGAAGGTTACGAAAATCATGAATAAAATAAATAAAACTGTACATGAATGTGCAATATACTCATATGATGCAAGACCTCATTGGGAAAATTCACACTGTGTTGCTTTGGACTACAGGAAAAAGTCAACCTATGCAAGGTATAAAGTTTGATAGTCTACTTGGGTACCTTTGGGTCCACTTTTGATTAATGGAAAGGCAATTATTGGAAATATCTTGTGATACAAGGGAGGTCTATGGTCCTTCGACCCTGAAATCTACCATCTTGTTACTTGAAACTTTCTTAGTCCAAGTCAGACCCACTATCATCACTTTCATAGTCATCATCAAAATTTCCATCACTTTCATTGTTTTCATCTAGGCTTTCATCATCAGACGTCTCATCATCGTCCATAGTCTCAAGTATATCAGCCATACTTGTAGGAAGTGCAGTTCCCTTGAACCAACAGGGATCTAGATTTCCATCCTTCATTATCCAACCATGATCCACAGCTGGATGAGGGACTTGACCTCAGGTTTGGGATAATGGGCACGCTTCCATATAGCAACCTGATAGTTCACCTCCTGATATGCTCATTTAGACACTCTTGGTGGCTGAAGAGATGAAAGATCAACATTCTTCTTTGAATCCAGCGACTGCCCACTGCACTTTAACTCGAGTATTTGGTATCGAAGCTGGTCAACTTCCTTTGTCTTAGTTTTGGCAGAATACATGGTGCAGGTGAAATCCTCAAGAGCAAGGAATATTTCATCGGTTACCTCCCATGACTCCCTTAGGCAACTGAAGACTTCTTGGTACTTTGGGCATTTCTGTAAAACTCGCAGCGGTTTTAACTTGACAATTCCTTTAAAGGAACTGGTCATATCGCATCTACTGAATGCATGCAGACCAAGGAAAGCAGACCAAGGAGAGAGGCACAGTAAGTTGGTGTGAACCCTTTCAATAGTTCTGTGACATCTATGAATCGCCTTCTATTCCCAGTGCCAGTATCAAAAAGGAGTTGCACACCTAAGTTTGGAGCATAATACAGAAGTATGAAGAATATGTCACTGTCTGGACTTCGAACCCGAACAGATTTGTATCTTTTATCCTTGGCATAGGTTGAATAGAGATTGACACGTAAATCATTCTCTTCCTGGGTTGAGTCAATAGATTAAATTTGAAATTCAGTGATCTTCTCATTGTCTGTCCTGAGTTCGTAAGCCTTGCCCTTACAAACTAAGATAAGCTTCTTCTTCTCTACCTTCGGTATATTCTCCTCCGTGCACCAAACCCTCAAGAGTAATTCAATGAGCTGAGTTTTATTGTCGTCATTTCTCAAGATCTCTTTCCAGTTATCTGGTCGCCTTGTGTTTTCTCCACTAACCAAACTTTTTTCTCCTGAGCCAAGATTTGATCTCTCCAGGAATTTTATTGAATTGGGCATGTAAGTGTCAGTGCTGAAAATCACGCTGGATTTCCCAGATGTAGAGACGGACAAGATGTTTTGATATATCTGTTTGAATGTTTTTGGCATTTCGTTCATTGAGTGAAACACGGTATTTCCATCTTCTACACTCATGGTATCTTTGTCAGGAGGAATAGCGGAATCATTCGTGTCTTTCACTAAGTGGTGGAATGCCTTGCTCTTGTCTGTCTTCAGAAGATACCCCTCTGGTGTCTCTAGTGATGATGGCACAGGCATGAGTGGGTATCGTAGAAGTTCTAGGACATCCAATTTGTGGTTTTGAGACTTGACCAACAACTTGAATGTGACATTCCCCTGCTGTTTGTACTCCACTGTTTTGTTACTTGATGTTTTCATAAGTGCTTTCTTGCCAATGACAGCGAAAGTCTTCAGCCTCTGTTTGGGCAATGGAGCAAAGAAGTCATCATTCTTCTTCAATCTCTTTGTAATGAATGCGTTCTTTGCTTGATCTTCCTAGCGGCTTTCTCACTCTTCTGGATCTGTGATGAACGGGTATCACGATGCTTGCTGTCTCTGCTGCTTTCGCCCCCCATATTCACCATCTTTAGCATCACCTCTAGGTACCTTGTATACTTGTAGAAGTGCAGTTCCATTAAACCAACAGGGTTCTAGATTTCCATCCTTCATTATCCAACCATGATCCACAGCTGGATGAGGGACCTTAGGTTTGGGATAATAGGCACGTTTCCATATCGCAACCTGATATTTCACCTCCTGATATGCTCATTTAAACACTCGGTTTACATGCCCAATTCAATAAAATCCCTGGAGAGATCAAATCTTAGCTCAGGAGAAAAACGTTTGGTTAGTGGAGAAAACACAAGGCGACCAGATAACTGGAAAGAGATCTTGAGTAATGACGACAATAAAACTCAGCTCATTGAATTACTCTTGAGGGTTTGGTGCAGGGAGGAGAATATACCGAAGGTAGAGAAGAAGTTTATCTTAGTTTGTAAGGGCAAGGCGTACGAACTCAGGACAGACAATGAGAAGATCACTGAATTTCAAATTTAATCTATTGACTCAACCCAGGAAGAGAATGATTTACGTGTCAATCTCTATTCAACCTATGCCAAGGATAAAAGATACAAATCTGTTCGGGTTCGAAGTCCAGACAGTGACATATTCTTCATACTTCTGTATTATGCTCCAAACTTAGGTGTGCAACTCCTTTTTGATACTGGCACTGGGAATAGAAGGCGATTCATAGATGTCACAGAACTATTGAAAGGGTTCACACCAACTTACTGTGCCTCTCTCCTTGGTCTGCTTTCCTTGGTCTGCATGCATTCAGTAGATGCGATATGACCAGTTCCTTTAAAGGAATTGTCAAGTTAAAACCGCTGCGAGTTTTACAGAAATGCCCAAAGTACCAAGAAGTCTTCAGTTGCCTAAGGGAGTCATGGGAGGTAACCGATGAAATATTCCTTGCTCTTGAGGATTTCACCTGCACCATGTATTCTGCCAAAACTAAGACAAAGGAAGTTGACCAGCTTCGATACCAAATACTCGAGTTAAAGTGCAGTGGGCAGTCGCTGGATTCAAAGAAGAATGTTGATCTTTCATCTCTTCAGCCACCAAGAGTGTCTAAATGAGCATATCAGGAGGTGAACTATCAGGTTGCTATATGGAAGCGTGCCCATTATCCCAAACCTGAGGTCAAGTCCCTCATCCAGCTGTGGATCATGGTTGGATAATGAAGGATGGAAATCTAGATCCCTGTTGGTTCAAGGGAACTGCACTTCCTACAAGTATGGCTGATATACTTGAGACTATGGACGATGATGAGACGTCTGATGATGAAAGCCTAGATGAAAACAATGAAAGTGATGGAAATTTTGATGATGACTATGAAAGTGATGATAGTGGGTCTGACTTGGACTAAGAAAGTTTCAAGTAACAAGATGGTAGATTTCAGGGTCGAAGGACCAAAGACCTCCCTTGTATCACAAGATATTTCCAATAATTGCCTTTCCATTAATCAAAAGTGGACCCAAAGGTACCCAAGTAGACTATCAAACTTTATACCTTGCATAGGTTGACTTTTTCCTGTAGTCCAAAGCAACACAGTGTGAATTTTCCCAATGAGGTCTTGCATCAAATGATTATATTGCACATTCATGTACAGTTTTATTTATTTCATTCATGATTTTCGTAACCTTCAAATAAAGCATTTCTGTTGTTGATTTATGTGACTTTCCCCAAATTCACTAACAGACTTGTTGAGACTGCCTTTATTGTATGCTGTAATCTCAAGAACCTGGGTGAGGACACGAATATTATCTCTCTTGCTGCATTCATGGAGGAGTTATAGCCAAGTCAAAATTATGGCGTCCAGGATGGTGGCCATCTTGAACTTCAGCATGATGTAATTAGTTGACATTGTTGAGAATGCTTTTTTTGGATTCTCTGACCCCAAAGCCTGAGAAAACACACCAAAATAATTTCCGTAGCCCCTCTGTAAGAAGAGTTAGGAGCTTTATCAGTTTTTACGATTTTGAGGCTAAAAAACGACAAATTTGAAAATTGACTTTTTTACATAACATCTCATTTCCATGATTTGGCCAATAAGTACGCTTAAAGGGTATCATTCTATTTCTTGAGGTCTCTAGAGGTGAAATAAGGCAGAAAAAGTCATTAGATATTGGTCTGGCTGGTCCTGGGGTTACATTTATGGAGGTGCCTAAAATTTTCACTTGACCCCAAATTTGGTGACCTTTTGACCTCTGATGACCTAATTAGTAAACATAATTACAAATTGTCTATTTTATCTGTTAGAGAGGCCCAAAACAAACATTTTGATATGTCATTTATCTTTCTTTGACCATTCAGTCCGGAGTTATGTCTAATTAAGTTTCCCCTACCCCAAAATTGGCAGCAGCAAAATTCGATGATGTCATCGAAGAAAGTGGCCCAGTAGTGGTAGTGCGTCCCTATTTTTTCAATGGGAACATTAAAAAAATGAAAATATGGATCAAAAGCTACAACCTAAATGCACTTTTGTCAATTTTAAGGGGGGGTGCAAGGTGAGCCCCCTCAGCCCACGGACTATTTGTCTCAACAATACAGGGTTATTAAGCAGTTATCGGAGTTGAAGTTAACATATCAGAGTGATCCGTAAGACTTTATCAGTAATATGAGAATAATTTGTAATCAATTTGAGGCTTTAAGGAAAGATCAAAACATAGTTTTACAGTATTGCATATGGCATGGGTTTAATGACTGTTTCAAGAATCAGTTAATGCATATTACTGGCTCGAATAAGCCCTCATTACAGCAAATAGATGAACATATCTTTACTGCTTTGGAAAGATATGAAAACATATCCAAGAAATTTAATGTGAAACCAGGTAATCTTGAGAAAAAAGGTTGTGCCCAACTCAAATTGTTTAGCTTGTGCTGTTGTTAATGTTGAGAAGTCTAAAGTTAAAGAATGTTCTCTATGTTTAGCAGACAATAAAGGAGACATTGATCACCCAATTTTTAAGTGTTCAATTTATGTAACTCCACAGAGTAAAATTGAAAAACTAAAGCAATTGAATTTTTGTACAAACTGTACTTACGATTCTCATAAAACTTCATATTGCAGATTTAAATTTAACCGAAAATGTAAACATTGTAACAAGTGGCATTTCAGCTATCTTTGTAAATTTAGTAAAGACCCAAAAAGTACTGCTAATAACCTTAAGAATGAACCGGATAACCAAGAAGTGACTAACCAGACGGCAAAGGTGAATTGTAAAGAGGAATCGAACTCTAATTCTGTTGTTTCTAATCTAACTTGGTCTGATTTAGGAGTTTTAAGAATCTCTTGTAACCCGGTGACTGTTATGCCTTCCTTTTCACTGAATGACAATGGGGATCGAGGTATAAAGGATTCTGGAAGTCAAGTAACTTTCGTTGAGGAAGACTGGGCTAAGAGTATGCAATTTGGAGTTGTTGATCCGAATTATTCTTTGGTGGTGAATGGTATTAATTCTTCAAAGCCGTTAGCCACCGTAGTATACAAGGTAAAGTTGAATGATAATTATTTTACTGCTATTGCCATTAATTTTATTAATTTGAAACTAGTTTTGCCAGGTATCTCTGAGGTAGCTCAAGTATTTAAGGATAAGGGCTATGTATTAGCAGACAAAACTTTGCATATGTCTAGGGACTTAGTTGAAGATATAAAACTGCTTTTGGGAAATGATTCCCTCTGTTTACTTGGATTCACCCTTAGGAGTGATGCTAGTAGGTGACATTGAAAGGTATAAGCAAAATCTAGCTCTATTATCTGACAGGATGAAGCATTCTTCTGAAGTTTGTTTAAAGGGTGAGGGTTCCCTTGAAGTTGATAGTAATTTGGATATGGATGGATTGTTTTTAGATTCGGTAGGGGAATTTAAGTTTCCTGCTTATGTTAATATTTCTGTTTTAAATAAGGGTCAGATTGCTGAAGCTGAACTTGAGAGAGCAGTAGAAGAAATTCTTTCCTCGAAGGCAGAAATTGTTTCGTACAGTGATTCTAACGTATATGACGAGGACTTCACTGAGGAAAACGGGAAAGTAGTAGAATTTGCTTTAGAAAATACTAGTAGAGATCGTGATGGAAGGTTAGTTATGCCTCTGTTATGGAATGGGAAAGTAGCTTATTTGCTTGGTAAGAATCAAAGTCTGTCAAAAGCAATATTAAAATCAAATTTCAAAAAAATTAGCAAAAAGGATAATGCTTTTCAAATGATTGATAAGGTTTTTAAAGAACAGGAACAGCTAGGCATTATAGAGAGAGTATCTAATTTGGAGCAATTCTTGAAGGAAAACCCTCAACATAGCTTCCTGCCGCACATGCCAGTGTTCAAGATGGACTGCGAGTCAACAAAATGCCGTAATGTATTTTTGTCCAATTTTTGTGAATCTGACAAATATAAAGCTATAACTATACCTCATAATCAAGCAATTTTTGCTGGTCCTTGTTTGAATAAGAAGATTTCTACTTTTATTTTACAGCTAAGATTTAATGAAAAATTGTTATGTTTTGATATAACAAAGGCATTTCTGATGATTAAGTTGGTGCCTTCAGATCAAAGTAGGTTACTCTTTTATTGGTATAGAAACGTATCTAAAAAGGACTATTCCTTAATTGTCTATAAACACTGCAGACTTCCATTTGGTTTGCCATGTAGTCCAACTTTATTAATGTTAGCACTTTATAAAATTTTGATGTTGGATGTCCAAGGTGACAATATTGATGTAAAGGAATTGAAGACAGAGTTATATAACCTAGTTTACATGGATAACTTGGCTTACACGACCAATGATATCGACAGGTTGAAATGGGCTTATGAGAAACTTAAAAGTATATTTTCTCCCTATCTATTTGAATTACAACAATTCATAACCAATGATGACTCTCTGCAGCAACAGATAAGGAAAAGACTCCTACAAAAGTAAAATTGCTTGGTTTGCTTTGGGACAGAAACAGTGATACTCTTTCGGCAAGCAAGTTGGTACTTGATAAGGATGCAACGACCAAAAGAAAAATTTTAAGTTCTATTGCAGCCAATTTTGATGTGTTCTCATTTTATGGTCCTTTATTAAAAAGGGCTAGATTATTTATGCACTCGCTTCAATGTAGGCAAGAAGTTGGATGGGACGATAGACTCTCTGGCGAGGAGCTACGAGAGTGGACTAATATTTGCAAGCAAGTAAATGGTGTTCCTGAAATTGCAGTGATGAGATTTGTTGGTCACAGGAATGATCCTTTCCAAATTATTGCGTTTTGTGATTCTAGCAAGCATATATATGGAGTTGTGCTCTTTATCAAGAACTTGCAAACAAAGGAGGTAAGTATTCTTCTGTCAAAAAATAGAATAATTGGACGCCAGTTAGAGCTAAAGTCTATCCCTTCTCTTGAATTTCAATCCCTCTTGCTTTGTACGGAAACTATTGTTGACATTTATAAGGAACTTGGTGGTTCAGAGTGTGTCTCCCGCATAAACATTACAAAATTGGTAGTTTTCTCAGATAGTGCAGTTGCACTGAATTGGTTAAATTCTCGAACAAATAGGTTTGATAAATTAAAAAAACTAAGTATTTTTGTTATGAATAGGTTGCAAAGAATAGAGAATCTATGTGAAACGGTCCCTGTGACTTTCAAATTTTGTGCAGGTATGATAAATCCTGCAGATTGTACCACCAGGTCATTGTCATATAAGAGGTTGATAAAATCAAATTTCTTCACAGGACCTGATACCATTCATGATATCTTGGAAGATGACAGTTTAGATGTAACGATCCCAAATCCTTTAAGCAATATACTTGAAGTTTCAGAAGGCCACTGTGAGATAGGGAGTGTGACCGAGCCAGAGATGGGAGGCATTTTGAATTCTACAGTTGGAAATTCCGATTGGCTTCATTTGATTTCGGTCTACCAACATATACTGACATTCATAAACAATGTCAAACTGAAGTTAAAGAACAAATCCGGCAAGTATGACCATTTTGAGGTTTTCAGTAATGATGAAATTTCTTTGAATGCATGGCAACTGATGATTTTGCAAGATCAACGCCAAAATTTTCCGGATGTTTTTAAATATTTCAGAGAAAGGAACCCTAAAATAGTAAGTCAACTAAACTTATTCATTGAAAAGAAATCGGGTTTACTAAGAGTTAAAAGTAAATTTCATAAGTGGAGAGACAGTAGTTATGTATTCCCCATTCTTTTGGCCAAAAACAGTAAATTGACTGAAGAAATTATTAGAAATTTTCATGTTAATTTAGTTCATTCTGGGATATATGCCACATTATCTGAGGCTAGGAAACAGTTTAGGATTCCTTGCAGTTTTTCTACTGTGAAGAAAGTCTTGAAAACTTGTGTTCACTGCCGTAGATTTAACGGTATAACTATAAAGTTGAACCAGTCCCCTTATAGAGAATTTAGGGTTTCTCCTCCAACCATACCTTACAGGTATATTTTCAATGACTATTTTGAACCTTATTGGGTATATTGGATGGGTAAAAATCAAAGGTATGGATATTATGTATCACATGTTTATGGTCCAGAGCCATAAATCTTAAGGTTTGTGTAGACCTTTCGGCGATATCCTTTTTGCGAGCACTTCAGCTCCATTGTTTCGAGTTTTGGGTGCCTGAACTCTGTTTAAGTGACCAAGGTTTACAGCTAACTTCGGGTGCTAGAACCGTTGAAATTTTTTCAAGTGATAAGGATACACAATCCTATTTAAGGGAGAACAACATAAAACCTTTGAGTTTTCAGCAGTACTATAACAATTTCAGGTTCTCTAACGGAGAGAGAGAAAGTCCTCGCTAAGTTTTTTCCGAGATTTGAACTGATCAGGATCATCATATTGGCCAGTCATTCTTCGGATTGTAAATTGTCATAAATTTACAGTTTAATTGTGAATTAAATTAATTTTTTTCATGACTTATGATTTTGCTTCTCCTTAATTTATGTTACATTGCTCTCTCAAATATTGCTTTTCGAAAAAAAAAAAAAAAAAAAAATATATATATATATATATACATATATATATATATATATATATATATATATATATATATATATATATATATATATATATATATATATATATATATATATATATATATATATCAAAGAAATAATATATCATTATCTTTAAACGAACATCGGAAAAATGGAAGAATGTTATCCCTCAAGGGATATCAAATATATAAAACAATTATCTTTCCAAGAATATTGAAATAAATAAAAAGAACTTAACTCTCATGGAATATCGAAAAACATTGAAAATATTATCTTTCAAAGAATATGGAAAAAATTTGATAATTTCAAAGCATATATAAAATGATAAAAGAAAAATGATCTTCCTAGGAATATCGGAAAAAAAATAAATTTGTTATTTTTCAAGGAACATTGAACAAATAAAGAAAGTATTTTTTAAAGGAATATCGAAAAAAAACCTCTCTCAAGGAATATGGAATAAAAAAAAATCAAATGAATATAAAAAATAAAAAAAATATTATCTTCAAGGTAATATTGAAAAAAAAAAATAAGATTGTTACAGTTCAGAGAATAAAGAAAATATAAAATAATTATCCTTCAAAGAATATCGGAAAAATTTAAAAATACGTCCGTCAAGTAGTATCAAAAACAAAAAAACTATTATCTCTCCAAGAATATTGAATAAATAAAAAAAAACTATCTTTCAAAGAATATTGAAACAATAAAAAATATTATTTTCCAAGGAATATCCAAGAAAATAAAACAAATTATTCTCACGAGGAATGTCGAAAAAATATTTTATCTTATCTTTTAAAGGATATATAAAATATAAAAAATATTATCTTTCAAGGAATATCAAATAAAAAAAAAACATCTCTCATGGAAAATCGAAATAAATAAAAAAAATATCTTTCCAAAAATATATAAAAATAAAAAATGATATCCCTTAATGAAAAAAAAATATATATATAATATAAAATTATCTTTCAAGGAATATTGAAAAAAAAAAATTACCAGTCAAGGGATATCGAAAAAAATGTCAACTTCCAATGAATATAGAGAAAATAAAATTTTTTATCTCAGGGAATATCGAATAAATAAAAAAAAATATTTCTCAAAGAATATGTAAATAATAAAAAAGGAATTTCTTTGAAGGAATATATAAAAAAATTTATCTTTCAAGGATTATCGAAAAAAAATGTTACCTCGCGGCGAATATCGAATAAACAAAAAAGTTATCTTTCGAAAAATATCGAAAAAAAATTATCTTAAATATCGAAAACATAAATGATTCAATGGTTTCCAGTAATATCCATAAAATGAAAAAAAAACAGTTATCTCTCAAGGAAAATGGAATATATAAAAAAAAATTTATCTTTCACATAATATCAAAAAATAAGAAAAAATAATAGCTTCCTAGGAATAACTAAAAAATAGATTATCGTTAAAGGAATATCGTACAAATTATCTTTCAAAAAAATACTGAAAAAAATATAAAGAAAATATTTCATGGCATATCCAAAAAATAAAATAAGGTGTCTTTCAAAAATGATCGAATAAATAAAATAACTTTATCTTTCAAATTATATCGAAAAAAAAAATACAAAATGTTATCTTCCAAGGAATATTGGAAAAATAAAAAAATATTACCCCCAAAGAATATTGAATATATAAAAAACTCTTTCAAAGAATATCTGGTATTATTGTAGTGTATTACTGGGTATTGTAACCTAGGGAAAAAAAAATTTCGTATAGAAAAAATTATGATCTCTTCGAAAATGACACTCGGTCCCGTCGCAAATGAATATTTTCAGAAATATATATATATATATATATATATATATATATATATATATATATATATATATATATATATATATATATATATATATATATTTATATATATATATATATATATATATATATATATATATATATATATATATATATATATATATATATATATATATATATATATATATATATGTATCCTATGATAATGGGGGACCCCCAGTGGGAACTCGGGGTTTTGGGTGGGGAAAACATACTGGGGAAACGATAAACTTTGGAGGCGGCGTTGCAAAGGCTATGTCTTATGAAAAAATACAGTAATCAGAGCTGCCAACGTGTGATGTAGATCAAATGTTAGCGTAACATGCTAACATTAGCAGTTTTTTTCATTTAATTTTTTCTCATTCTACCAGTCGGTCCAGTACGTTCGTTTATATATAGCAGATTTCGACCTTCTGCGCAAAAACCCCGCCTCCCTGCGCAGAGACTTTTCCTCCACCAATAGGATTTCTTCTTCTCTATTAGTGAAATGTAACTGTTCTTCTCTCTACCACCTCTGTTCAAGTCTGCTACTTGATTAGTTATGTAATACCCTCGTATACTTATTACGTTTGACCACAGTATTACTCGTTTTATTATCCGATACCTTATAAAATCACCTCATTTTATATACCCATCAAATATTATTTATCATACATTCCATTTTATCTTCATATTTTACTTTTATACATTTTGTTATTACCTTGTCAATCCCACAGAGGGGTTAATATCTCCCTACCCCCACCTTCGAACAAGCCCTTTTCCGTGGAAACCTTTGCCCAATTCATGTCTTTTTCAGTACAAGTGACGTCTTTTTGGGTATTTTACGATGGAAATCTTAGAAAATTGTAACGACTTCAGTAATCCATACTTGAAAGTATTTTGTTGGATCCCAATATTGATAATTTTCTTGAATCACGTATAATAATATTCCAAGTCCAGTACTAAACTAAGGCTAGTTACGTCGTCAAGTTCATAAAAGTAAGTCATTAATTTCTTTAACTTTAATGTGTTAGCTTTACTCTATTTTGTTAGAGTACAAAGCTGAACATTACCTCTTGCCGGTACATACGAGGTTGATGTTTTATTTTGCTGTGATCGTAAGTGAGGAACAAGAACCATTATATTTAACATTGGTAATGTTAGCGCTACATTACTAATGTTAGCGTGCGCATCTCAACATTACCGCTTGCCAGTACATACGAGCTTGATGTTTTATTTTTATGCGGGCGAAGCGAGCTAATGGCGGAATAGGAACCATTATATATAGTATTATCGTAACAGTACTAATGTTATCGTAACGTGAGTGAAGTGATAAAGCAAAGGGCATAATATTGGGTTTGTGCCCTAATAGCTTCTGGGATAGGTTAAGAAATATGGAAAAAATAAAAAAAATATGTTATCTCTCAAGGAATATAGAATGAATGAAATAATTGTATTCTTCAAAGAATATCGAAAAAATATGTTCTCTTCCAAGTAATATCCAAAAAAGAAAATTATCTTTCAGGGAATATTGAGAAAATATGAAAAAAAAATCATCTAAAATATTATCGAAAAAAATAAAAATTTTCTCTTCCATGGAATATTGAAAAAAATAGAAAATGCTACCTCTCAAGGAATATCAATTTCATGTAAAAATTTTATCTTTTAAAGATATTGAAAAAAATAAAAATAAAATTATCGTCAAAGGAATATCCCCAAAAATTAAAAAAATTATCTCTCAAGGAATATTAAAAAAATATCTTGCGAAGAATATTAAAAAAAGGTTATATTTCGAGGAAAATCGGAAAAATAAGAGAAATGTTCTCTCAACGAATATCGAAGAAATGAGAAAAAAAATTACAAAGAATATCGAAAAACTATGTGTTATCTTTCAAGGAATATTGAATAGAATAAAAAATGGTATCTCTTAAAGGAAAATAAAATAAGTAAAAAAAAAAAAAAATATCTTGCAAAATTCATCGAAAAAAATCAAAAAATCTTCAAAAGAATATAAAAATAATGTCATCTTCCATGGATTATTGAAAAAGAAAAAAATTATCTTTTAAGGAATATTGAATATATAAAAAACTGTTTAAAGGAATATAGAAATAAGAAAAAATTTTATCTTTCAATGAATATAAATAAAAAATGTCTCAAAGAATATCGAATGAATGAAAAAAAACATTATCTCTCAAGGAATATCGAAAAAATAAAAATAAATGTCATCGTCCAAGTAATATCATAAAAATAGAAATTGTTAACTCTCAAGCATTATCGATTAAATAAAAAAAAATTTATATGTCAAACAATATCAAGAATATAACAAACGTTTTCTTTCAAAGAATATTGAATAAATAAAAAATATTTTCTTCCAATGAATATCGAAAAAATAAATAAATGTTATATCTCAAAGAATATTGAATAAATAAAAAAATATCTTTCAAAGAAAAAAAAACAAATTCAAAGAATATCGGAAAAAAATTACATTTCTTTTCTACTGCGGAATATTATAATAATAATTAAATACTTTCTCAAACGAATATTGAATAAAGAATAATCTTTCAAAGGATATCAAAAGAATTAAAAAATTTCTCCTCCAAGGAATATCGAAAAAAAAAAATCATATCTTAATGAATATCGAATAATTAAAAAAACATGTTATCTCTCAAAATATATCGACAAAATAAAAAAGTTATCTTTCGAGGAATATAAAAAATATGCTATTTCTCAAGGAATTTTCGAGTAATAAAGAAACTATTTTTCAAAGAATATCAACATAATTAAAAAAAATATATCTACAAGAATATCGAAAAAATTAACAATAAAATATCTTGAAATGAATATTAAAAAAAATGGAAAAAAAATAATCTTTCTTATAATATTCAAAGAATATCATAAAATTAAAAAAAAAAAAAATATTATATCTCAAGGAATATCTAGAAAATACCAAAAAATGTCATCTTTCAAAGAATATCGAAAATATAAAAAAATGGTATCTTCCAAGGAATATCGAAAAAAATAATAAATATTAACTCTAAAGGAATACAGATTGCATAAAAGTAATTATCTTTCAAAGAATTTTAAAAATAAATCTCTAAAAGAATATAAAAAAATGAAAAGAATTATCTCTTGAGGATTATCGAATGAATAAAAAAAGAATTATCTTACAAGGAATATTGAAAACAAACTTTATCTTTCAATGATTATCGAAAAAAAAAAGATGTTAGCTCTCAGGGAATATCTATTAAATAAAAAAAAGGATATCCCACAAATAAAAAAAATATAAAAAAAAGCATCTTCCACGGAATATCGAAAAAAAAATGTTATCTCTCAAGAAATAGTGGTTATATAGAATAGAATCATCTTTCACAGAAAATCGAAAAAATAAAAAATATATCCTAAAGTAAATAGAAAAAATAAAAAAAAACTATATCGAACAAATAAAGAAAAATATTTTTCAAACAAAATCGAAAAATATTTAACAAAGCACTCAAGGAATATCGGAAATATATAAAGTGTTATTTCTCAAGGATTACCGAATAGATAGAATAATTTTATTTCTCAAAGAATATGAAAAAAAAAATTATCTTTTAACGAATATCGAAAAAAGAAAAGTTACATCTAAAATAATATCGATTATATATAAATTTTTTATCTTTTGAAGAATATAAAAAAATAAAAAAGTTATCTTTCAATGAATATAGGAAAAATAAAGAATCTTATCTCTCAAGGGATACCGAGTAAAAAAAATTTTCTTTCGAAGAATATTGAAAAAGTTTTATCTCTCAAGGATTATCGAAAATATATATTTTTTTTAATGAATATTAAATGAATAGATAAATTAAAGAATATTGAAAAAATTAAAAAAATAATATTTATATCCCAATGGATATAAAAAAAACAAATAAAAATTATATCTTAACCCTGGATAGGTATCGTTGTTTGATAACCTTGAACAGGTTTTGATGTTTCAACCTCGACCCAAGGTACCAAAAAAATTCATAAAAAAATCATTTTTGAATCAATTCACATCCTTTTAATGTTAAAAGAAACTTCAAATAATATCTAAATTTTCAAAAAAGGAAATTAAAAGCTAAATCCAAAATAAATATTTAATACAAATATATTAGAAAATAAGTATACAGAAAAAGGAATTAAAAAAAAAATTTCACCAAAAATCTAAATATAGAAATAAACTAAAAATATTCTATGCAATCATTTTTGATATAATTGATATAATTGAGCACCGTTTGTTGCGATCCAGGGATGGGGGTGGGGGTGGGGAACCATAACCGATCATTTACCGAAATGAGAAAAAAATGTTTTTTTTTTTTTGGACAAAAAAATAATCTATCCTCTTTATGATATTTTTTTTTTTTTTTTTTTTTTTTTTTTGAGTTGGTAAAGGACATAGGTAGTGGCTGAAATTTTTACAGGATATTGTTTTGCTATCGTAAAACAGAATTTTTTGAAAAAAAAAATTCATTTGGTTACTCTTTAGTGATATAGAAATGATATTTTTTTCTTAGTTGTATTTTGAATTAAAAAAAAAAATTCTTATATCCATTCCTGAGCATAGTATATATTCATGAAATATCAGA